>NC_056745.1:1106837988-1106905488 GCF_019279795.1 Protopterus annectens | reverse complement strand
GCATTTAATAAGACAGTGATTCTGCAATAAATTTAATAGCTTTATTTTCCACTGAAAAGATAGGGTCCAAGGCACTGATGACAGACATATGGCTAATGGCTGTGTGTGTGTGTGTGTGTGTGTGTGTGTGTGTGTGTGTGTGTGTGTGTGTGTGTGTGTGAGACTGTGTGTGTGCACCTGTGTCTCTCTTTCTGTGTGTGCTTGTCTGTGTGTGTGTGTGTGTGTGTGTGTGTGTGCGCACACCTGTCTCTCTCTTTCTGTGTGTGCCGCACACGTGTGTGTGTGTTTGTGTGTGTGTGTGTGTGTGTGTGTGTGTGTGTGTGTGTGTGTGTGTGTGTGTGTGTGCAGAAGTGGCGTTAAAGATACTCTTATGCACACACTAGTGGAACAGTATCCACACTGGCACAGGTGGGCACATTAATTAAAAAAAAAATCACCTGTAAAGGCAAGCAATAATGCTAGAATTGTGAAAGCTGCTCAGTATTTCACTAATGCGAGCATCAAAAATGAGATAGGGCCTGCTTCCATAAAGACTGCAGTTCAGATTGCAAGAGCTCTGTTTGCAGCAGTACATTTCTGACTGACTTGATTATACACATATGGCTTTGAACAGAGCAGAACTTTATTTAATAAAATATGATTACTCTTTCAACACCGTAATTAGAAAAAAGTAATTTATAGCATAATTTTAAGGTCCAATCCTAGGGTGGCTATATCCATTGTATAGCTCTATCATAGCTGCAATTGTCTCTGAGAATGACAGTGAGATAAGAGATCTGTTCAGGATAAGTAGGGCTGGAAAGGGAATGGTCCCAGGCGACACTATTGTCAAACATAAAGAAAAGAAAAATGAACAGTAAAATTTTATGAAGTGAGTCAGCCTGTATAACTTTTCTGAATCACTTTCTCATTTGTCCAAGATCCAGACAGAACAAAATAACTAGTTGTTTTCACAACATATTATTTTGTGATTGTGAGGCTAACTGATCATAGATCTATACTTTTTTGGCTGGTGGCCATCAATGGTTTGGCTAGATAAGCTGTGTTTTTTTCTTTTCTAAACCTCAGTTTTTCCAATATCCTCTAGTAAATTATAATATTGCCGCAGCAGTAAGTAACATCCAGTAAAATAATAATAATAATGATAATAATAGTAATGATCATTTCAGAGATCGTAACATCCAGTAAATTAGAACTGTAATAATAATAATAATAATGTCAGACAGTGATTTCCAGTAAGTATTAATATCACTATGGCTGACAGTAGTATGGTTTGGCAAACTGAGGAGTAAAGACATGGCTGTAAACTATCTGTACCTCAACCCCCACTGTCTACTTATCCAGCTGTAATTTCAGTCTAGCCATAAATTTAAGACTAGCTGATTTATATGCTTGTAGCTTAATGTTAGTGGCCAATCTTCTAACAAAGGCTTTATTATTTGTATATAAAGAGGAAAAAGTATTTTTTGCCTTACATTGATTCTGTTCTGTGAGAGTCTATGACAGAACTTAAATGATTTATTGAGGCTTAGTTCAAGACTAGATTAGTTCAAGTCTAGGTTAGTTCTAAACTAGACTGTCTAATGACTGAGTGATGAATAACTGAGCCCAAGCTGTCAAATCTTTATTATGATGAGTAGTTCATCTGATTTCACCAGATGGGTTGACCTAAGAGTTGGTTATTTATTTGTTTGAGGTATGTGTTATTAACCTTGTATGGAGAATGTGGGATATACCCTAAGAAAATGTTGCGTTTCAATGAAGCATGTTATTCAGTGGTGTGCAGTTATAACCAGGTAGTTGGGTACTTTGGAAAATAGTTCAACCAGCTGTACTCAGTTCATATGTTATAACGGCCACATCCTCTCTATTTATTATGTGATTTTGTAATCTGACATGTATATAACCTTGTCTAGTAATATAAATATAGCAACTATAGCAGATGTAAATCAATGTTTGTAACTTCAGTGCTCAGTGTTTTGAAGCCCTAAAACTACACCACATTAATAGTAAATGATTTAATCATAATATCGGAGGGTTTGTTTTTCGTCAAAACTCTGACTAACATCAAATTGTCTGCTAATCTCAAGGGTATTTGCAAAGTTACAAAACTCAGTCTCTTTCTGGAAAAAAAAAGGAAATGTTTGATGCTAGATGGATGACTTCACCTCCACCCCAGTAGTTCAATGCGACAGTCATGACAGGTACATAAAATAGCTGTCAAGAGCTAGGTCACTTAGACACAGCAGGAGAATTCAAGAAGCAGGGGAATGTGGGAAAATTCAAAAACTTTTCAATCAAATTTATGAAATGTTATTTAACCTGGTAGGTCCACTGGAAAAAAGTTTCACAAGTGACCTAGAAGCACTGGCTGGTTAAGAGAATTGCTCTGAGTCAGGCAGTAAGCTAATGGAGGCCATGAGAATCAAACCATAGAATAAGAAGTAGCTTGTTCCAAGTCCTGTGCAGTAACTGCCAGTTGGAGAGAGAAATAGAAAGAAAGAGGAAATCTGAAAGAAGGCAACTAATGTCACAGTACTTGTTCTTTTATTTTCAGAATTTCATGTATGCAAAATAGATCAGAATCACATGTTACATATGCCTCTGTTAACACATACATAGTATGTGTATGAGTGTACCACATGAGTGAACCATTTGAGCTGAAGTAACTGTGCACTGAAGACTTACAGAGTCATAGTTCTGTTATCGGTGTCTTTTTTAATGTTTTACTTTGTAGGTAAGTTATGGCAGATGTACAACAAATGACAGGTTACCTCTTATCCAAGAGAGGTATCTCTTATGAAGAAGTCAACATCTGACCTGGTATGCATATCTAACTAATTGAGATTCATTATAAAATGTTCCCACCAAGCCTACAGATGACTACACAGAAAAAAGCATTTATAAACAAGCAATATGCTTTTCAATCCCACATCCATCACATTTAAATATACTAAATTTACACAGAGATAACTATGGGATAATACCAAACAAGGATGAAAAAGATACTCTGTTAAAAGGCTTATGCCAAGGCGCTGGAGAACATCAATTGTTGGTACTGTAAATTAAATTCTTTGGATATACTGGCTGAGTCGTTTCCTGGACTATTTTTCCTTCTTGGTGGTTTAATAAGGATGAAAAAAGTGCCTCACATATTGATATCACTCAGTACCATAAATAAATAAAAAATGTTTGAATGCTATTATATTTGGGGAACTAAGACTGGAAATCTACATATGATGGGAGATTTTTTCCCAAATGGTAAATCTCCTGTTCGATGGCCATCTACATTTGAAAACCATCAGAAATTAGCAACAAGAGGCAGAAAGGGCAAGAGTTGGGTAGCAAGACAGAAAAATATCTCAAGTTGGCCAAAATGTGGGAGTAGGTGATCGTGTGAATAAAATGTCAGTAAAATGAGGCTTCAAGTGATTATTAATAACAGGGATGACGTTCAGAAGTATTTGTTGTATAGTTATTACATTTTATTACTCAGATTAGCAATTGTTGGAAAGAGGCATTTACAGAGGGGAACTGGGGAGAAAAGTTCCAGTGGGACAGCAGGATTATGGTATAGTCAGTTAATCCAAAGTCAGACAAGTATTGGCTTGAAACTAGCTAGAAACCTGGTTCAAGGCTCCCGAGAGCACCCCAGCACTACCAAGTTATACCTCATACCATGCTTTTTGGCCCCAAAACTTGGACCGAACCACAAAAGGAGGGGGAGTATCAATATTCGTCAAAGATACCCACACCTCCAGGTTGGTGGCACAGCACGAAGCATCAGAGACTATCCATGTGCAACTAACAGTGGGTAAAACTGCCTTCCAGTTTATAGCCTGCTACAGACCACCCTCCCAAACCCAGGAACCCCACTCGGCCTTCCTGAGAACACTGGAAAATATGAAGGTCTCTCCAAACACCATTATACTGGGCGACTTCAACTACCCAAACATAGACTGGGAGCATTACTCTAGCTCTAACACCCTAGCCCAAAGGTTCCTAGAATTTATAAACTCAAATGCTATGGAACAACTTGTTACCACTCCCACCAGAGGGGAAAACATACTGGACCTGATCATCACCAACATGGGGACTCTATGCTCCAGACCAGAAGTGTATCCCTCACTGGTAAGATCAGACCATAAACTAATCTCACTGGATACTCACATCTTGACCCCACCTCCTGCCCAGAAAACCACAATGAAAAACTTCTCTAAAGCAAATTTCACATTCCTCAAAACCGAGGTGGAATCCTTCAAAGCCCCCGGGCCTGTGGAAAATACGGCCCAGACCACAGAATCCTTTATAAATGCATTCTCTGAACACCTTCAGGAATGCATGGATCATGCGATCCCAAGTAAAACCAAGACCCAATCCTCCAAAGGCAGACGTCCTGTCTGGTGGACCCCAGCCATAAACAAACTATACAATAGAAGGAGGAAGCTACTAAATGATAGAGCAAAATCCCAAAAAGGGAAGGCATCTCTGATCAGTATTAGCAAAAAACTACGGGCACTCATAAAATCGTCTAAGGCCAGCTTCAAGAGAAAAATTGCACAGGACACTAAGGATAATCACAAGGCTTTCTTTAGTTATGTTAGGAACCTGGGCGGGAATTCCCAGATATGCTCAGAATTAGTCCAAAATGACAAAAAATACACCGAACACACAGACATTGCCAACATCCTAGCTGACAGGTTCAGAGCAAACTTCTCCCCCCCCTCCCCACCAAAAGGACAAATATCTATCCCAGCAGAGTGCTGCCCCCCTGACATCTCAGATGCTCAAGTAAGAGCCGCCCTCTCCAAAGCAAAAAACACAGCATCAATGGGACCAGACAGTGTCCCGGGCTGCATCCTACATGAACTCCAAGAAGAGCTAAACCCAAACATAAAACTACTGTTCAATCTCAGCCTTACTACAGGATATGTACCCAAAGAGTGGCGTACAGCAACAGTGGTCCCTCTCCACAAAGGTGGTGCCTCAACGGATCCTGGAAACTATCGCCCCATAAGCCTGACTAGCTTGGTCTGCAAAGCTATGGAAAGGATCATCATGGACCTCATAAATAAAGGTATTGGGGACCTACAGATACTGGATCCTACCCAGTTCGGCTTTGTTAAGGGCAGATCCTGCCTCTTAAACCTGGTTGATTTCTTTGAAACAGTCACCAAGGCCATTGATGAGGGGAAGGTGGTCCTCACAGCCTACCTGGACCTCACAAAAGCCTTCGATACAATACCCCACTCGGGCATTATAGATAAGCTCACCAGCTTAAATATAAACCCCTATGTCACTAGATGGGTTGCAAACTGGCTCAAGGACAGAACCCACATGGTTAGAATTGCTGGAGCCATGTCAGACTCCAAACCAGTTACAAGTGGCGTCCCACAAGGCTCAGTCCTGGGACCTCTCTTGTTCGGTATATATTTCTTGGAGGTACAGGCCAACACGGAAGGACCGTGGCTGACCAAGTTCGCAGATGACTGCAAACTGGGCGCCATAATCGACTCTCCAGCCGACACAAGCATCCTCCAAAAGGGCCTCATAGAAACAGACAACTGGTGCCAGAGCCATGGCCTCAATCTAAACGCCAAAAAGTGTATAGTCATCCCCTTTGGCAAAAACAAAGTGCCCACAAATTACAACATAGGTGGTAATCCATTAAGTACAGAAGAAGTAATTAGGGACCTGGGGACCCAAGTTGATAGCAGTCTCTCATTTGACAACCACGTGGCCAAAGTGGTTAGAAAAACATTTTATATAGCCCACCTAATCATGAAAGGATTCACATCTAGATCAGGGGAGGTCATCGTGCCTCTTTACTCATCCCTCATCAGGCCCATAATTGAGTACAATGCCCCTTTTGGGATGTACCTTACCAGACACCTGCAGCAACTGGAAAGACCCCAAATGTACCTCACCAAGAAGATCAAAGGGCTCAGACAGATGCCATATGCTGCCCGGTTAAAGAAACTCCAGCTCTACTCAGTGGCATACCGCCTGTTCAGGGGCGATCTGTGCCTGACGTATAAAGCCATGTCCAACCTGGAATTAATGGACATGCTGCACCTCAGAAAATCCAAATCCCATCGAGCTACGCGCTCGAGAGACTTGAACCTCAGCACTGAAATAAATAGGACATGCTGGAGGGACAGATTCATAACCGAGAGGCTCCCTTCACTCTGGAATAAAATCCCAGTCCAGGTTAGGCAGAGTCCCTCATTGACTCTCTTCAAGAGGAATCTTGATGAGTGGATGGGAGATCATAGGTTTAAGCCGGGTATCACTTCTGTGTCACTGTTAGACAGAAAAAGGGCATAGCAAAATTAATTTAAAATGGGTGGCGAAAGCCAAACACATTCTGGCTAGGCTTATAAATGCCCTAGGGCAGATAGTCTAGTATGAACCTATGAAAAATGTATTACAGGAATTGCTTCATTAATTTTCTAAATCATCTGTCCTGGAAATGGTTATAGTGGTAGCAAACTGAGCAGGGTAAACCAGACATCCCTGTCATCAGCTACTACTTTAGCCGGTTCATCCCGCATGATCGTTGTGCATCCCCAGACTAGGTGAATGAAAGAAATCTCTGAAATGTTATATATTTATCTGTCCTAGGCCTCCTTGAGTAAATTCTGCTTTGTACTCTTGCCATGGTAGTCGGTAAGAGGACATCCCTGCAAGATACTAGAGCCAGCTTAAAATTATTTTTTTGAGCTGGGATACAGAATCTGAATTGTCTAGACACAGTAAGGCCTTGTTAATTCTGGTGGCTGCCAAAAAAAATCAGTTATTAGAAAATGAAAATCAAAGTCAAAACCAACAAATTTAAAGTATTGAATATCGTAACAGAGATAAAACAAATGGAAGTGGGGCCTTTAGAAAAAGATGGGAGCAAATTGTATAGAAAACAATGGAAATTGTGGGAACAATAAATGCAGAATAATGTTGTGTAGGAGGAGTGAGATATAAGGAAACAGGAAGTGAGCAATATATGTAATGTTGGATTGATGATATTTATATGACAGAATACATGTGTTGTGTAATTTAACTGAGAACATGTTAATATGGTTTGTTTTCTTTTATATAAAAAGTATGTTTGCCTATGTCTTAAAGTGATATTTCAATAAAGGTGGTAAAAAGGGGTGCTAGAGACAGTTTAATTTTCACTACTTGACCATGAAAAGAGGCACAAAGAGTGAAACCAATAACCCTGTGAAGAAACCTCATCTCCTTTTCTTGTGTCTGTGATCTCAATGTGTAAGTTGCTAGCCAAAGCTTGTGATCACAGGTAAGACAGGTGACATAAAGTAACCAGTAAAATTAAGCCTCTGTCCTGCGATCCAGCTGTTGCTTCCCCACCACACTGGTTACAACACCTGTAACACTGATGTACCTGCAGCCATCTTCTGGTTAACACCCCTACATCTTTAACTAATTGACACCTTTAGCCTTAGTCTGAGTTCCACAGGTATATCAAGTGGTCTGGTCTCTTGTACATTCAGGGACAGTTTTAAACTAGGTGGGGCAAATGGCAGGGATTGAGGATGGGGACCCCATACTGAGTGTGATTCACAGATGGTTCCAAGAAACATTGAAGATGTTCTTCATGTTTCACTGTTGCAGTCATCACATTTGGGTTATCTGCCTGCAGGTAATCCTCAGTTGGCCTGAATACCAGAGTCTTGGGATTTCTGCATCGGATGCTGTCGCTTCTTCTATGATGTCAGGTTGTCAGGGGTATAAAACGTGCAGCCGATGCCATTACATCAGCTTTTCTTGCCGTGCAGTGTCCAAAGCAGAAGCAGTTTGCAAATGCCGGTCGGCCGCCTCCTGAAATTTTCGTTTTTCGAGTTTCAGACCTGAAGTCTTCTCAAAGATAAGTACCCTATTGGGGATCCTTTTTTTTTGCTCTAACCAATGTCAGAAAAAGTTAATAATTGTCTTGCCTGTGGAAAGCAAGTACCTCACAGAGATTTTCATTCTTACTGCGTCACCTGTTTAGGCCCAGACCATGACGTACCTAACTGTCGGTTTTGTGCCTTGTTAAACACCCAAACTGTTCGTCATCGGGCTATTTTTGTCGCTAAATTCTTTCGCTCTCATTTTCCGTATTCCGAAATAGCTTAGATAAGTCGTCCGACTACTAATCTTATGAAAAAACGTAAGGATAAAGACAGAGACAGACTGCATAGGTCCAAAACTGCCAATGATGCTTCCATTAAGCTAGTCGCCAGTCCGCCGGTACTCAGTGAGGCGCTTTCACAGCCCCTGATACCTGCTCCTACAGATTCTCAGGCCTGTACTGAGACCAATTTGGAGTCCGGTATGCCATGAGATGCTTCTTCGACTATGGAACCTGCGGATGTCTCTACCTTGGATGGGTGCGGAGCCGCTGTGCAGGCACTGGCTTCTGAGGGTGTATTCAGGCCTTCTGATTTTCATATTAAACCGACGTCTTAATTTCAAACCAAAAATACCGAATTTCTCAGGCCCAGAGTTCGCACTATGCCTAGGAAATCACCAAATAAAACACATGCTCAGGCCCACGCACCTCAAAAACAAATGCTTAGAATGGCTGAAGATCTTATTAATTTAATTAGGGGAAGCCAGCCTTCCCCCTCAAAAGAAGAACTGATTTTCCTTCTGATTCTTCAGATCATGAGTCTGTTGACTTTGATCCTTCTGATTACCAGGACACACCCTTATCTACCTATGAGGATTCTGATGCAGAGGATTCCATTCCCTCTGCTTCCCCACCAGAAGATTTTTCCTTTGGTGAAACCCTGCATACCCTGAGAGAGCATTTCTGCTGGAAGTGCCAGGACTGCCCACAGTCCAAAAAGAGACTCGGAATTTTTAAACTTGCATCAGCACAGGCCTCTAGCCATCCCTTCTCTTCTGGAAATTGTAGATGATGTCTTCTTGGAATCCAGCCTTACCCCTGATACTTTGCCTCCAGCTCTCAGGACATCTGACAGGTACTACAGAGTACCTGACTCCCACAAATTCCTATTTAAGTATCCTAATGCGGATCCTGAGACCATTTCCTAGGGACCTAAAGGCATTAAGGCTACAACAGCCCAAAACCCTACCCCTTCAGACAGGGACTCTAGGGCTTTAGACAGATGGGGTAAGAAGGATCTCTGCTACTCCAGCTTCATATATTAAAGTATCAGCAACATATTATGGAGCTAATTAAACAGAAAATTATGTTGATTCCTGATTGTGCAGAACATAAAGATTTACAAGAGTTAATGCATTCTGCTAACCAAGTTGGAAAACATACTTTGCAATGTGGTTTTGATGCCTTAGAAGCATCTTGCAGGGCTGCTGTCACTGGGTCTGTTCTTAGAAGGCATGTTTAGCTTAAGGAGCAAATTTTGCCAGACCATGTCAAAGCAAAAGTACTAGATGCACCATTAAACCAAGAACGCCTGTTTGGCAGTAAAGTAGAAGAGGTCCTCAAAAAGATGGAGGAAAAAGCTACATCTATGCAAACTCTTATAAAGATTTCCTACAGGTACAGCCACCTAGATTCAATAGGCATTGACCTAACAAAAAATGGTCCTTCTCAGTCCCTCCCAGACCTTCTCAGTCCAAACCCAGAGGCAGCAGACCACCAACATTACAGTCTCAGGGTATGCAGAGATCTAAGCAATGGAGTGCTCCCACTGCTAAAACAGGGAGTAGTAAGCCACCATCCTATGGTAAAATCTCACAGTGACTTATCCTTAACCCTTCCAAGCCTTGCCTGAGTACTTGCACCCTTAGGAGGAAAACGCCCTGCATGCAAAAAACTGGCAGTACATCATCCAGGACAGATGGGTCTTGAACATTGTATCCCAGGGATATAGATTCTACTTCCATTCACTGCCAACCCCAAGCAGATGGCCAGACCTCCCCCCAAACCAATGGGCAGACGCCCAAAAGCAAGTACTTTTTCTTCTCAGTATCAAGGCTATTCAACCTGTACCCAGCAGAGCAAAGGGGACAAGGTTTTTACTCTAGACTGTTTCTAGTACCCAGAAAAGAAAACTCTTGGTGCCCTATCCTGGCTCTGTCTATTCTCAACACCTTCCTGGTGGTTCCAAGGTTCAAAATGCTTACTCTCCAACAGCTGCTTCCTATGTTAGCAAAGGACTCCTGACTAGTCATCCTAGACTAAAAAGATGCTTATCTGCACATCCCCATAAGGGAATCTTGCAGAAAATATCTACGTTTCAGAGCAGGCTCTATGCGCTATCAGATGTCCTTCATGGATGCATCTGCAGTCATAACAACTGGGTTGTCCTGTCGTCAGGCAGCCCTTCGGTCGGCCGGATTCCAAAGTCCGGGTCCGGCTTCGGCTGATGTCGCACTTCACCCGACGTCATCTCTGCTGGTCTTCGGGTATAAAGGCATCAGCCGACGCCATTTTCCTCAGTCTTTCTTGCGCGTGGCGCCGAAGCAGAAGCTGTTCGCAAGTGCCGGTCGGTCAGATCCAGAGATTACTACTACCGAATACTACTCAAGACTTCTAAAAGCTAAGTACCCGTTGGGGACTCTTTCTTGCCTCAGCCGATGTCAGAAAAAGTCAATAACTGTTTAACTTGTGGGAAACAAATACCTCATAAAGATTTCCACTCTTACTGTTTGCCTTGTTTAGGCCCAGACCACGACGTAGCAGCCTGTTCAGCCTGTGCCTCATTCAACCGACGAACGCTTAGGCGTCGGTCGGAGTTTGCTGAACAGTTTTTCGGCTCAGATTTTGCGTACATTATGCCGTCGGATCCTCCGACTACCCAAATTGTTAAAAAACGCAAAGAAAAAGACCGACACTCGCGGTTTCGGCCGAAACCATGGTTAAGCAAACCGCGAGTGTCTCGGTTTCGGCCGAAACCGAGAAAACTGATCAAAGCACAGCTGAATCAATGACTACTACTGAGGTTCCTGCTACCTTACTTGAATCGGCCTCAGAAATCTTACCTACAACAGTGGTTACTAGTGGCTTATCAGACACCATCCCTTTGGATGTCTCTACCCCAGCACGTGGTGCTGCTAGGCCTCCTGCAGCCATGTCTATTAAGGCCTTTGCCAGGGCTAAAGCAGCCAAATCTACTAAATCAGTACCTGTTAAACCCCCCTCAACTAGGCCCACTTCTAGTTCACAAATGCTTACTCTGGCAGAAGATTTAATATCCTTAATTAGGGGATCTCAATCTCACCCAGACAGGGCCTCTCAGCCCCCAGAAAAGAGACGGGGATCTCAATCTCACCCAGACAGGGCCTCTCAGCCCCCAGAAAAGAGACCTAGAGCAGAGCCCCCCGAGTCTGTGTCCTCTGATGATTCTGCGGATGACTCAGATATTACAGACCAGCCAGAGGCTCATTTCTCCAATTATGAAGACTCAGATGCTGAAGAATCCATTCCAGCTGCTTCTCCACCAGAAGAATTCTCCTTTGGGGAAACCTTACATGCCATGCGAGAACAATTCCAATGGCAGGAACAGGATTTCTCAGATTCCAGAAAAAGACTTAGGACTTTTCTGCACCTTCCACAACACAGGCCTTTAGCTATACCTCCTGTCCTCTCTGTTGTGGACGATGCATTTAATGATGTCTGCACTGCACCAGATTCCTTACCTCCAGCCCCTGCCAAACCAGACAGATTTTACAGGGTACCAGACACTCATCATCACTTATACAAGGCCCCACTTGCAGACCCCGAAACTATGTCCCAGGGGCCTAAGGCAGTAGCCTCGACCACAGCAAAAAACCCTATTCCTTCTCAAAGGGAAGCCAGGTCTTTAGACAGATGGGGCAAAAAGGTTTACACCTCCGCTACTCTCTCAGCTAGAGCTTTAAATTGTCAGTTTCACATGATACAATACCAAGAGTTTATGCTTGATCAGTTAACTAAAAAGCTATCCTCTGATGACTCTATAGATAAGAAATATATATTAGAAATGGTAAATAACATACAACAGGTTAGTAACCATTCCTTAAAATGTGGCTATGATGCACTGGAGGCTTCATTTAGATCAGCCATGACTGGCACACTGATAAGAAGACATGCATGGCTGAAGGAACAGGTCTTACCGGATCATGTTAAAGCTAAGTTATTAGATGCACCTATGGATAAGGCCAGTTTGTTTGGTACACCTGCCCAGCAGGTAATGAAGAAAATGGAAGAAAAGGCAAAATCTGTACAAATGGTTAAAGATTTCTTGCAGGTTCAGCCCCCAAGGTTTAGCAGGAACTGGCCTGCCAAAAATTGGTCCTTTCCTGACTCCACAAGATCCCAAAGGGGCAGGAATAGACGTCCCAGAGGCAGAAATCAATCCAGAGGGGGTGCCTACAGAGGACGACAGTGGCAAGGTAATAACAGAGGCACAGACACAGCCACTGCCACTACAACAGCACAGTGACTTGATTCTAACTCCACCTACCAGGGAACAAATAGCAGCACCATTAGGCGGAAAATTAATCTTATTTTCGAAGAACTGGCACTATATCACAAAAGACAAGTGGATTTTGCAAACCATAGACCAAGGATACCGGTTCCACTTCCACACTTTACCAGTCAAAAGAGGAATGCCAAACCTGCCTCCAAATCAAAAAACAGAAGCTCTACAGCAAATAATGCAACTAACAAAGATGAGAGCTGTGGAAAGAGTGCCAATAACAGAATAAGGCAAAGGATTCTACTCCAGACTATTCCTAGTTCCAAGAAAGGAAAAAAGTTGGAGACCTATTCTCGACCTGTCCACCTTAAATACATACATCATTGTCCCAAAATTCAAAATGCTGACCGTACAGCAACTTCTTCCCATGCTGGGCAAGGAGTGCTGGCTGGTAACTCTAGATCTCAAGGAGGCATACCTGCACGTCCCCATTCGACCAATTTGCAGAAGATACCTCAGATTTCTTGCAGGATCAGAGCACTATCAATTCTCAGCATTGCCCTTTGGCTTATCTACTGCACCCAGAGTATTCACAAAATGCCTGGCATCAGTAATCGCCCACTGCAGACTACAGGGAATCCAAATTTATCCATACCTGGACGACTGCCTACTACAGGGGGACAACAAAAGCAAGCTGACAACAGATTTACAAAGGGTCATTTACTTGCTACAAGCACTGGGATACACAGTCAATTTACAAAAGTCAAGGCTGATACCATCCCAAACAAGGACATTCTTGGCTGAATTGGACACAGTAAAACAAATGGCATTCCTAACTGCAGAAAAACAAAAAGAACTCCCTCTTTACTTCTTGGCACTAACAAGACAGAACAAGCTAACAGCAAGAAAAGTTCTACAGGCCTTGGGCTTCATGGCATCCTGCATAATCTTGGTTCCACATGCCAGACTACATATGAGAAAACTACAGTGGTACCTAAAGAATTTATGGTCCCAACACAGGCACAGCCTAGAAGCAGAAATTCCTCTAATCCCATGCCTAAAACAGGAGTTCCTATGGTGGGCTCAAGCATGCCAGTCAAACCCAGGCCTACCCTTTCACAGCTTTCAAGCAAGCCAAACCATCACAACAGACGCCTCAGACCTAGGATGGGGGGCTCACATGCTGGACAAATGCGTACAAGGATTGTGGACACAGGACCAGCTCCACCTGCACATCAACCTAAAAGAAATGCTGGCAGTAAAACTGGCAATCCAAAAATTCAGACCATTTCTCAAAGCAGGCCATTTGATGATAAGGACAGACAACACCACAGTCATGTGGTACATCAACAAACAGGGAGGCACTCATTCATACCCCCTATGCAGAATGATTTTGGACCTTTGGAACCTGGCGCTCAGCTACAACATCCAGTTACAGGCAATATTTGTACCAGGAAAGGAGAATACTCTAGCAGACATGTTAAGCAGAACCACCTCGGATGCTCACGAATGGATGCTACACCCGGACATCTTCAAGACCATCTCAAAGAAATGGGGAATGCCACAGATAGATCTATTCACTTCCCCTCTCAATCACCAGCTCAAAAAATTCTGCACAAGAACATTCCACCCACTTGCATGGAAAGTGGACTCACTCTCCTTCAGCTGGAAAGGTCTGACAGCATATGCATTCCCACCTCTTCCCTTGATACACAAGGTATTACTAAAAATCAAGGAGGAACGTCCAAGGATAACCCTGATAGCTCCAAACTGGCCAAGACAACACTGGTACCCATTGCTGAGGAGCATGTCTCGGGACAAAATGTGGTCAATACCCCTGATGCCTTTGATGTTAACTCAGAACAACTACAGCATCATGCATCCAAACCTAAAAACATTGCAACTGACTGCATGGAACATCACATAGCAGCAACTAATCCAGAGCTTTCCCAAAGGGTTAAAGACATTATCCTTGAAGCCCGCAGACCTTCAACAAGAAGGAACTATGCAGGAAAATGGAAAAGGTTTGCCATTTGGAGTGCTGAAAGAGGAAAAGATGTGTCGAATATAGATATTGCTAACATTCTGGAGTATTTGGCAGAGCTTCAACATACAGGCCTGTCCTATTCCTCCATCAAGATACATGCATCAGCTATTTCAGCAGAATACAGCTTTGATCCACCTGTCTTTTCACATCCTTTACTCAGGCAGTTCCTCAGAGGGATCAAGAATGTAAAACCTCCTAGGAAACCACCATTGCCAGCTTGGGATTTGAACTTTGTGCTGGAAAAGTTGACACTCGCACCTTTTGAACCAGCAGCAACAGCAGACCTGCAGCATCTATCGTGGAAAACTGCTTTCCTACTGGCAATAACCTCAGCAAGGAGGGTTTCTGAACTTCAGGCCCTAATGGCAGTACAACCCTTCCTAATCTTCCACCAAGATAGAGTGTCCATGAGGACTAATCCTACATTTATGCCTAAGGTGGTATCCAGAGTGTCTTTAAACCAGGCAATCCACCTACCTACCTTCTTCCCAAACCCACAAAACAGAGGGGAAAGAATGCTGCATACCTTGGATGTACATAGACAGCTACGCTACTACCTGGACAGAACAAAAAGTAACAGAAAAACTGACCAGCTTTTTGTAGCCTATGCAACAGGAAGGAAGGAAAAGCGATTTCAAAACAGACAATCTCCAAATGGATAGGAAATTGCATACGATTCTGTTACTCCTTTCATGGAAAACCAATTCCACAGAACATAAGGCCTCATTCTACAAGGGCAACAGCCACTACCACAGCCTTCTTACGAGGAGTGGCAACCAAGGACATTATTGAGGCGGCTACTTGGACCTCCGTGCATACATTTGCCAAGCATTATAATTTACCTCTGTATTCCAGATCCCGAGCAGGGTTTGCCACTGCTGTACTGCAAGGGATCCTAACCACACCATAATCTATTCTTCCTCCTCCCCTAGTTGGCTATGGTATTCTACCCAGTTGTTATGACTGCAGATGCATCCATGAAGGTCATAGTACAGTTTTGTACCTACCATAAATGTAGATGTCCGAACTGGATAGCATCTGCAGTCAGGATTACCCTCCCTCCTTCCCCTCTGTGGTACTCCTAGGGTATTTACCCTCCTAATAGCTAGCTGGCGGGGGGGAGTCTCTTATGGTGTATTTGTTTGTATATATGTACATACATGCTTATTTTTTGTGTTTGCCTTCTATCTTTTTGGAAACATTGGCATTTGCCCAAAATTTAGCCTTCCAAGAGGGCAACTGGCATCTGGGGCAAGAAACACTGAGGAAAATGGCGTCGGCTGATGCCTTTATACCCGAAGACCAGCAGAGATGACGTCGGGTGAAGTGTGACATCAGCCGAAGCCGGACCCGGACTTTGGAATCCGGCCGACCGAAGGGCTGCCTGACGACAGGACAACCCAGTTGTTATGACTGCAGATGCTATCCAGTTCGGACATCTACATTTATGGTAGGTACAAAACTGTACTTTCTATGCACTTCCCTTTGGCTTATCTACTGCGCCCAGGATATTCACAAAATGCCTATCTCCAGCCATTGCATATTGCAGGCAGAGAAAAATTCTAATTTATCCATACTTGGACGATTCCCTGATTCAGGCAGTCAGGAATTGCTACTACAGCACCTGACATTTGTAAAGAGACTTCTAACTTCCCTGGGGTACGCCATCAATGGAAATAAATCACATCTGGTACCCAGCCAACAGATTGTATTCCTGGGAGCAAGCTGGAACGCAACTTCCCAGATGGCATTCCTCACTCCAGAAAAACAAATTTATTTGACAAACTAATTCAATCTACTGGCCACCAAAACCCAGCTATCTGCAAGAAAAATACTGCATGCCCTAGAGTTCATGGCCCCCTGCATTCTACTAATTCCATATGCAAGACTGCATATGAGGAAACTTCAATGGTACTTAAAAAGTCTCTAGTGTCAACATTCTCAGGACCTGGAAACAATTATTCCTTTCATTCCTTGCCTAAGGACCTAGTTCCTTTGGTGGGCAGAGGCCTGCTACCACAACAAGGGTCTCTCTTTCACTCAACCCCCTGCTGCCCAAACCCTAACAACAGATGCATCAGACTATGCATGGAGGGCTCACATGGCAGGACAATGCATTCAAGGCAAGTGGAGCCCAAAGCAAATGCACCTACATATCAATCAAAAAGAAATGTTAGGCTGTACAGCCTTTAAATGCCTTATTCTTCCAGGGCAACTATTGATAAAGACCAACAATACCACAGTTATGTGAAACATAAACAAGCAGGGGGGAACCCATTCCTACCCACTCTGCAGATTAGCTATGGCTCTGTGGAACACAATCATTTGCACCTGCAAGCTCAATTCCTGCCAGGCAAACTAAATTCACTGACAGATGACTTAAGCAGAAATCTAATGGACCCACATGAGTGGAAACTGGAACCCAAAATATTCAAGCTTCTGGTCCACAGGTGGGGGACACCAGAGGTGGACCTCTTTGCTTCCCCTCAGAACTATCAATTGAGCAAATATTGCACCAGAATTACCCACAGCCAAGCATGGAAAGTGGATGCCCTGTCCTTCACATGGGAAAACCTCTCAATCTATGCCTTTACCCCTCTGCCCCTCCTCTCAAAGGTTCTACTAAAGATCAAACAGGACAAGCCAAGGACAATCCTGGTACCCACTTTTGCGAAGTCTGACAGTAGTGCCACCATGGCACCTGCCTCAGACCCCTTCCCTGCTGTCCCAGCAGGAGGGCCAGATTTTGCTTCCTCACCTATAGACCCTGAACCTAGTAGCCTGGCTCATCCACTGAACTTATCACCAGCAACCCTCAGTAAACAGGTGCTGGATGTCATTCTTGAGGCAAGGAGGCCTAGTACTAGAAAATCCTATTTGGATAAGTGGAAAAGATACTGTTTTTGGAGCCAGTTTCAGGGAATGGCCACAACTGTGCCCAGCTTACCTCATATACTAGATTACCTAACAGAAGTGCTCCACAATGGCCTATCCTTCTCTTCTATTAAAATTCATGCCTCTGTCATCTCAGCTCATTATAATACTGAGCCACCCCTCTTCTCTCATCCTCTGATCAAACAGTTCCTGAGAGGAGCCAAAAATTTAAGACCCCCCAGGAGAGCTCCCTCTCCAGTCTGGGACCTTAACTTTGTATTGGAAAGGTTCACGCTTCACCCTTTGAAGCTGCTGCTACAGCAGAGTTAAAATTCTTCTCCTGGAAAACAGCTTTACTTCTAGCCATCTCTTCAGCAAGAAGAGTGTCTGAATTGCAGGCCATTATGTCCATGGAACCCTTCATTATCTTCCATGTGGACAGGGTTTCCCACAGGACTAACCCATCATCTATGCCCAAGGTGGTATCTAGTGTGGTTTTAATCCAATCCATTCATTTGCCAACTTGTACCCCTAAGTCTCAGAATAAAGGGGAAAGGATTCTGCACTCCCTGGACAAGCACAGGCAGCTTAGGTTCTATCTGGACAGAACTAAACCTTTCAGAAAATCTGACCAGCTGCTAGTCAGCTTTGCTACAGGGGCAGAGACAAGGCCATTTCAAAGCAAACCATTTCTAAGTGGATAGTACACTGTATCCATTTCTGCTACAAACACCATGGGAAACCTACACCACAGGGGATCAAAACACATTCCACTAGGGCTACATCAATCTCTGCAGCATTTCTCAGGGGAGTCCCTACCAGGGACACCCCGGAAGCTGCAACCTGGAGCTCTGTACACACTTTCACCAAGCATTACCACTTACCTATCTTATCTAAATCCAGAGCTGGATTTGCCACGGCAGTCTTACAGGGCCTGCTTGCCAGCCCTAATGCTTCTTGACTGCCTCCACCCATCCTCAGCTTTGGGAATCAACCCAAATGTGATGACTGCAACAGTGAAACATGAAGAACATAGTACAGTTGTGTATACTTACCATAAATGTAGATGTTCGAGTGTATTCACTGTTGCAGTCCTGGTTACCCTCCCTCCAACCCCCTGACTCCTCTATACTTCTACCTATCCTTTTTGTTTGGCCATATCTTATATCATTGGTATTTGCTTGTTGCTGGTGGGGGGGGGGGTTCCACACCACATAATTGCTTCCTATTCTCGGGGCTCCTGACATCTGGAGCAAGAAAAACTGATAGAACTAGAACTCAGCAAACCACAGAATAACCAGAAGAACGTGAGCACTCCAAAGGACACCACCTTTATTCACAAACAGTTTAGCACTTTCCTCTCCACTACAGAGGCTTCCCCAGAACAAAAATCACAACCTTACCCAACCAAGTTAAATACACCCATAAATTATTCAATTAAGCGACAATTAAAATCCTTAAAGCAGTATCAAACTTCCAATGTTGAACATAGTTCAACACATTGTTTTAAAAATTCTTAAAAAACAAAATTTAAACAAAATATTACATTGTTTTATATTAAAAATGTGTCTACATAAATTAACAAACCAAAAACAAATTTAAATTTTTTTTATATAAAAACCTCAAATAAACTAACCTGAAATTTGATCAAGTTTAAGAATGCTAGCAATACTAATGGTTTCATTGATGCCTGGAAATCTAGAGCCATCCATAAACAATTGCCATTGTAAAAAAAAAAAAAATTTAAATTTGTTTTTGGTTTGTTAATTTATGTAGACACATTTTTAATATAAAACAATGTAATATTTTGTTTAAATTTTGTTTTTTAAGAATTTTTAAAACAATGTGGTGAACTATGTTCAACATTGGAAGTTTGATACTGCTTTAAGGATTTTAGTTGTCGCTTAATTGAATAATTTATGGGTGTATTTAACTTGGTTGGGTAAGGTTGTGATTTTTGTTCTGAGGAAGTCTCTGTAGTGGAGAGGAAAGCACTTAACTGTTTGTGAATAAAGGTGGTGTCCTTTGGAGTGCTCACGTTCTTCTGGTTATTCTGTGGTTTGCAAGAAAAACTGATGTAATGGCATCTGCTACATGTTTTATACCCCTGACGACCTGGCGTCATGGAAGAAGCAACAGCATCTGACGCAGAAATCCCAAGACTCTGGTATTCAGGCCAACTGAGGGTTACCTGCAGGCAGATAACCCAAATGTGATGACTGCAACAGTGAATACACTCGAACATCTACATTTATGGTAAGTGTACACAACTGTACTTTCTGCATGTTCTGTGATGTAATTTATGTTATATTTTTAAAACATAGTAACTGAACTGTTCTGTTTTTATTGCTAGCTAAATGATGTATGTATATGCCCCCTGTATGGGTGTGAATCAAGAAAAGAAAAAACTATACTGGTGGTGATTATTTTTTCACACACACACACACACACACACACACACACACACACACACACACACACACACACACATTCACACACACGCATTCTGACTCTTCCCCTGACAAGGCAAGTTAAATGCTGGGTAGGCTGGTGGTCTGTCACAAGGGGTCCCCTTCAAAACATCTAAAACCCTTAACATCTAATTTCATAACATTGAGACCAGAACATCTAAAACCCATCACATCTAAAACCCATAACATCGAATTTCATAACATCTAAAAGTTCAAATCACATGAAAATAACATCCCCTCCACATATAATGACATATAATGACGCCAAACTACCAAACACACTTTTTACTACATTTCTGCAGGGGGGCTGGATACAGTGGGGTTAGGAAATTAGCTTTTTCCCACTGTAGTGCGATCTTGGAGTTGGTATATTTAATTAATGGGGGGGGCGGCAGAGCCCCTCACATGGGGGGTGCTGGGGGCTTGCCCCCCTGCAGAAACGTAGTAAAAAGTGTGCTTGGTAGTTTGGTGTCATTATATGTGGTCAGGGGATGTTATTTTCTTGTGATTTGTAGTGTTAGATGTTATGAAATTAGATGTTATGGGTTTTAGATGTTTCAAAGTAGACCCGTCACAAGATAGATATGTACACGTACTTATTCTTATACTACCTTAAAGAAAATAAATTTGTAACATGTGCTTCTACTATACTTTTGAACAAGATTCTGAAATATTTAACTTCCTGTACACCTTGCACCTACAAACAGTAATATTTTTTCTGGGTCAGAACATGACCTCAGTGTTGGTGCTGCTTATTTCCATGCCAGTCTCTTCACACTTATCAGTGATCTGCTCTTACTTACTAGAGATCGCAGTCAGATGAGACCAAGAGGGCAAAATAATATGCACACAGCAAACATGTTGCAGTTTAGTGCAACAACAGTCTTAACACCTTAGTACTTAGTGTTTGCATGCCTTGTTTCCTTTCTGCATACTTCTGCAGCATAGTATGTTCTCTCCTTTTGTGCTCACAATTTGGTGTAGACAGACACTCACTGTACACTCATAAGTCTGTGCTTGCCTTGTCATGTTCTTTGCTGTGGTCACAACTCTTTACACAGTGAATTTCAAATGCTCATATATGATTACGTCAGTCCTTAGATTAAGTTTACGTCTTGACCATTACTGATTAATTTTGCTGCCATGACTATAGGAAAGTCTGTCCATTTCCTTACTATTAATGTTATTTCAATATATTTTTTTTTTTTGCATCACAAAGGCTACTTTTTGTTGAACATCCACTTTGGCTTTGTTGGACCTGGCTTTAAATAGCAGGAAATGGTGTAGGACTGCCCTTCTTAATAGCTTTAGCTGCATTTTCCATCACAGGACCCTCACATTAAAGGACATTTGATTTTACCTCCAATGGGTTGCCGCTGTCATGTCTTGTGCCTCTCTTAAATTCATAAATGTCTTTGTACATGCCAGAAAATATGTTCATAATTGGAGGATGTAGTTTTCAGAACTTTAGACATTTGATCCTTGGCATCTTATTTGCTGGCAAAAAGAAGCTTTCTCTTCTTCTGTTAACAGTGGAATATTCCTGCTCTATGTATGCTCAGAATTCATTTACCAGAAGCTTTTTGACCAGTTCCCATAACTGCTGCAGGATTTCTTCTTTCATATGTTGTATGTTTCAGGTCTCAAAATGTTTGCTTATGGCACTCTGTTCTGTAGTTGTCTAGGTGTTAGCAAAACCTAGCGGGATCTCATGTTCTTCATGTTTCACTGTTGCAGTCATCACATTTGGGTTATCCCTGCCAGGGTAGCCCTTGACCAGCCCGAATACCCGAGACTTAGTATTTCTGTGTCGATTGCTGTCGCTTGAGGACTGACATCAGGTTGCCAGTAGTATAAAGTAAGGCAGCCGACGCCATTACATCAGTCTTTCTTGCCATGGAACCCGAAGCAGAAGCAGTTCGCAAGAATGCCGGTCGGCCGCTACCTGAGTTTTCATCTACACAACGCTTCCGTTAACCTAGTCATAATTTCTCTGTTACTCAGTGAGGCACTTTCGCAGCCCCTGATGCCAGCTTCTGTTGATTCGCAGGCCACTACCGAGACCCTTTTGGAGTCCGGTATGCCACAAAACTCTTCTTTGACTAAGGATCCTGCGGTCATCTCTACCTTGGATTGGTCCGGAGCTGCTGAGCAGGCACCGGCTTCCAAAGAAGTCCTTTGTACTAAATTCTCAACACAAACCGACGTCTTCTTTTGCGACTACCATTCTTTCTAAAACTACTGAGTTTCTTAGGCCCAGGGTAAGAACCACTCCCAAGAAACTGACGACCCACTCTCAGTGCCTGCTACCTTGCCTCAGTCTCTAATGTTTAAAATGGTGGAATACCTTATCATGCTGATCAGGGAAGCCAAGCTACCCCCACAAAAAAAAAAAAAAAATGATATCTGTCCCCTGTAGTTTTGTCTGAACAATAGTCAGATGAATCTGATGCATCCATGATCCAGGACCACAACTCCGCTTTTCTGGAGACACTGGAAAACATGGAGGTCCTACCGAACACCCTGATATTGGGCGATTTCAATTACCCTACCATTAACTGGGAAAACTACTCAAGTACAAACTCACAGGTCCAGTGCTTCCTGGAATTTATCAGCTCAAATGCCCGGGATCAGCTGGTAAACTCCCCTACCAGAGGTGAAAAAATATCGGACCTGGTCATCACCAACATTGGTGACAGGTGCTCCACACCAGAGGTCAACCCGTCACTGGTTAGATCAGACCATAAACTAATCACTCTGGATTTACACACCACACCACCACCTCCAACCAAGGAAACCACATGAAAAACTTTTCTATAGCAAACTTCACCTTACTTAAGACAGAGGTGGTAAGTTTCACAGCCCCCATGCTAAAGGATAACAGTGTCCAACATGCAGGAACCTTTACAAATGTACTCTATGAGCACCTACAAGGATGCTTGGATCGTGCCATCCCTAGCAAAACCAAGACTCACTTCCCTAAGAGAAGGAAACCGGTCTGGTGGACCCCTGCCATAAACATACCATACAATAGGAGGAGGAAACTAGTTCAGAAAAAAAGCAAATCCCAAGAAGGAAAGACATCCCTGATCAGTATCAGCAAGAAACCAAGGTCCCTCATAAAATCCTCCAAGGCTAACTTTGAAAGAAAAATAGCCAAGGATTTGAAAGATAACCACAAAGCCTTCTTTAGCTATGTCAAGAATCTAAGTGGCAACTCGCAGATATGCTCTGAGCTAGTGCAAAATACCACAACATATACTGAACCCACTGATATTGCCAACATCCTGGCAGATAGATTCAGTACAAACTTCACCCCCCTCTCACCCTCAAAAGGGCCCACAACAGTACCAGAAAAGTGTAGTGTCCTGGAAATCACAGACGCACAGGTGAAAACAGCCCTTTCAAAAGCCAAAGGCACAGCGTCAATGGGGCCAGATGGTGTCCCAGGCTGTGTCTTGCATGAACTACAGAATGAACTAACCCCCCACCTAAACACACCGCTCAAGCTCAGCCTCTCCACAGGCTATGTGCCCATAGAATGGTGCACAACAATGGTTATTCCGCTCCACAAAGGAGGGGCCACAACTGACCCTGGTAACTATCGCCCCATAAGCCTGACTAGCCTGGTCTGCAAAGCTATGGAGTGCATCATCATGGAACTCATTAACAAAGACATTGGGAACCTCCAAACACTTGACCCAACCCAGTTTGGCTTTGTTAATGGCAGATCATGCCTACTAAACCTGGTTGACTTCTTCAAGACAGTCACCAAGGCCATAGATGAGGGGAAGGTAGTTCACACAGCCTACCTTGACCTCACTAAGGCTTTTGACACCATTCCCCACTCTGGAATTATAGAAAAACTCACCAGCCTGAACATAATCCCCTACTTCACGAGATGGGTTGCCAACTAGCTTACAGACAGAACTCACACGGTAAGAATAGCGGGCTCCAGGTCCGACTGTAAAACAATCACAAGTGGTGTCCCATAAGGCTCGGTCCTGGGACCCCTACTGTTCAGCATATACTTCTCAGAAGTACAGGCAAACACAGGAGGACTATGGATAACCAGGTTCGCTGATGACTGCAAACTGGGAGCCATAATTGACTCTTTGGTTGACATGGACATTCTCCAAAAGGGCCTTACTGAGATGGACACCTGGTGTCAAAGTCATGGCCTCAAGCAAAATGCCAAAAAATGCATAGTCATCCCATTTGGGAAAAACAAAACACCCATGAATTACCACATTGGTGGCAGCTCCCTTAATACAGAAGAGGTAATAAGAGATCTGGGGACCCAGGTAGATAGTAATCTCTCCTTTGACAATCATATTGCCAAAGTAGGTAGGAAATTCTTCTATGTAGCCCATCTAATTACTAAAGGGTTTGCATCTAGAAATAAAGAGGTTATAGTGCCCCTCTACTCGTTACTCATCAGACCCATCATAGAGTACAATGCCCCATTTGGGATGTACCTCACAAGTCACTTCCAACAGCTGGAAAGACCACAAAAGTACCTCACCAAGAGGATTACTGGCCTCAAACATATGTCCTATGCAGTCCAAATGGAAAAATTCCAGCTGTACTCAGTGGCATATCGCTTACTCAGAGATGATCTCTGCCTGACTTACAAAGCCATGCTCCACCTAAAGAAATCCAAGTCACTGCGAGCCACTCATCTAGTGAGCTAAACCTCGCCACAACAATAAACAGAACATGCTGGAGGGATTGATTCCTGTCACAGAGACTCCCCATGCTTTGGAACAAAATTCCTAACTACATTAGGCAGAGCCCCTCACTAACACTCTTCAAGAGAAACCTTGATGAGTGGATGGGTAACAGAAAATACACCCCTGGGATCAGTTCATTGGCTCTTCTTGACAGAGGCTCAGTTAATTAATCAATGGGGCGGCAAAAACTGACACACTCTGGCTAGGCTTATAAATGCCCTTGGGCAGATAACCTAGTACCAACCTATGAACCTATGAATATGAAGACATGCAACCCATCTCCACTTATGAGGATTCTGATGCAGAGGATTCCATTCCTTCAGCCTCTCCCCCAGAGGATTTTTTCCTTTGGGGAAACCCTGCATACCTTAAGGGAGCATTTCCAATGGGAGAGTCAGGACTACCCTCAGTCTAAAAAGAGACTCGGGGAATTCCTTGATCTTCCACAACACAGACCCCTGGCCATCCACCCAGTCCTGGATGTTGTAAAGGATGTTGTCCTCGAATCCAGCTTAACTCCTGATGCCCTTCCTCCTGCTCCCAGAAAAGCAGACAGGTACTATAGAGTCTCTGACTCACACAAATATCTTTTTTAAAAATCCTACAGCTGACCCTGAGGTAATTTCTAAGGGCCAAATGGGATTAAAGCAACCTCTTCTAAGAATCCCACCCCTTCAGACAGGGATTCCCGAGCATTGGACATATGGTCTAAGAAAGTATACACCTCAGCTGCAGTTGCTATCAGGGCACTAAATTGCCAGTTCCTTATACTGAAATTTCAGCAACATACCTTGGAACTCCTTAAACAAAAAATGTCTTCTTTTCCTGCTTCAACAGAATCTAAAGATTTACAAGAGTTAATGCATTCTGCAAGTCAAGTAACTAAACACACCTTGCAC
Source organism: Protopterus annectens (assembly GCF_019279795.1). Taxonomy (NCBI): domain Eukaryota; kingdom Metazoa; phylum Chordata; order Ceratodontiformes; family Protopteridae; genus Protopterus; species Protopterus annectens. Next base: position 1,106,880,072 of record NC_056745.1, on the reverse strand, counting down.
TGTGGTTTTGACACCCTACAAGCTTCTCTCAGGGCAGCAGTCACTGGATCTGTCATTAGAAGGCATGAATGGCTTAAGGAACAGCCCCTGCCAGATCATGTCAAATCTAAATTGTTGGATACCCCTTTGCACAAAGATAATTTATTTGGCACCAAGGCAGAAGAGGTCTTAAAAAAAGATGGAAGAAAAAGCAAAATTTATGCAAACAGTTAAGGATTTCTTGCATGTCCAGCCCCCTAGGTTCAGCAGGCATTTCCCTCCAAACACTGGTCCTTTCCTGCTCCCAGTAAACCTGCCTAGCCTAGGCCCCATAGAAGCAGACCCCCCCCCCGACAGTAGCCCAAGGTAATACAGAGATCTAAGCAGTGGACTACCTCCACTTCAAAACCAGAGCGTTCTAAGCCACCCCCTTAGCCACCCCCTTATGGTAAGAACTCACAATGACTCACCACTTCCACCCCCTCCCTCTGCCCATCTTCACTTATGCCTAGGAGGAAAATTCTCCTTTCACTCGAGCACCTGGGAAACCATTACCAAGGACCACTGGGTTCTGAACATTGTGCCTCAGGGATACAAATTTTCCTTCCACACCCTTTCAACCCCAAAAGGGTTCCCAGATTTACTACCAAATCAGTAGGCAGAGGCTCAAAAGCAAATCCTTTCCCTGCTCTCTACAAGGGCAATAGAGCACATTCCTGCAGAACAGTTAGGCCAAGGTTTCTACTCCAGACCTTTTCTGGTGCCCAGAAAAGAGGGCACCTGGCATCCCATCCTTGATCTATCCATTCTAAACACCTTCCTGGTGATCTTAAAATTCAAAATGCTCACCCTACAGCAGCTGCTACCCATGGTCTCCAAGGACAATTGGCTAGCCACCCTACATCTAAAGGAGGCCTACCTCCACATTCCTATCAGGGAATCCTGCAGAAAATACCTACGCTGCAGGACAGGATCTCAACACTTTCAGTTCTCTGTGCTTCCCTTTGGCTTATTTACTGTTCCCAGAGTTTTCACAAAATGTCTGGCTCCGGCCATTGCCCTTTTGCAGACAAAGAAATATTCAGATTTACCCATACTTAGATGACTGCATTATTCAGGCAGACAGCCAGGAGAAGCTGCACAAGCACTTGGCCTTTGTAAAGACCCTACTAACCTACCTAGGTACACAGTCACAGAAAAGAAATCCAAACTGGTGCCCACCCAAAGGATAATCTTCCTGGGAGAAAGTCTGGACACAGCTTCCCAGATGACATACCTTACTCCAGAGAAACTAATTTTCCTGACAGCCTACTTCTTTTTCCTGACAGCCTACTTCTCTCAACTAGCCACAAGGCCCCAGCTAACTGCAAGGAAGATCCTGCAAGCTCTGGGGTTCATGGCATCTTGCATACTACTCACTCCATATGCCAGACTGCATATGAGGAAACTTCAGTGGTACCTAAAAAGCCTTTGGTGCCAGCACTCTCAAGACTTGGAAACTCTTCTACCTATAATTCTTTCAGAAAAGATTTTCTTTGGTGGGCAACAGCATGCTCCCACAACAAGGCAATGGCTTTCTCCCCACCTCCATGCCCAGACCCTCACCACAGATGCATCAGACTATGCTTGGAGTGCACACCTGGATGGCAGGTGCATACAGGACCAATAGAGCCAACAGCAGTTCCCTCTGCACATCAGTCAAAAAGAGATGATGGCTGTGCAGCATGCCTTGATAGCTTTCAAGCCCCTTCTCTCTCCAAGGGCTCTCCTGATCAAAACAGACAACACCACTGTGATGTGGTACATCAACAAGCAGGGAGGGACTAACTCCTACCCCCTATGCAGGCTGGTCATGACCCTTTGGCACACAGCCTCTGCCTTGTAACTACACCTGTTAGCACAATTCCTACCAGGCTGTCTCAACTCTCTGGCAGACCAATTAAGCAGAAATCTTCTGGACCCACACGAGTGGCAACTCAACAGAAATACCTTCAACCTAATAAGTCAGAAATGGGGAACTCCGAAGGTGGACCTATTTGCCTCCCACACCAACCATAGCTCAGCAAATTCTGCACCAGGGACCATCACTGCATGGCTTGGAAAGTAGATGCCCTGTCCTTCCCCTGGGTCAATCTATCGGTCTATGCCTTTCCTCCCAGGGTACTGGCCATATCAGCACTGGTACCCACTGCTGTGCAGCCTGTCATCCCTGCCACCTTGGCACCTACCTCAGATCCCTATACTCCTGACTCAGGGGAATGGAGAATTCATGCATCCCCAATTGCAGACACTCAACATGGCAGCCTGGCTTATTCTCTGACCACCCCTCAAGCTGCTAGCCTAAGCAAACAAGTTCCAGATGTTATACATGTGGTCAGACGCCCCAGCCTTGCAGCCCCCAGACCCCTGGGTTAATGTAATTGTTTCCTCCACAGTTCTGTGAATGCAGTCTTGTCTAAATAGAATATGGTGAATGAATTAATGAATAAATAGCAGCAGGAAATAATGCAGAGTAAGAGAAACTGTGAGAAAAGAAAGAAAAAATTAATATGGATGGTGTGTGTTGGCCAGGATTGAGAGAGAGACTGGGGGTACCAGCTGATGTGTGTATGGGTGAGGGGGGTGAGTCCTTTGCCTAGGGTGGAAGGTGACTTAAGGCTGGCCCTGTTTGGATCTTTCTTCAGCTTGCTCAAATATCAAATGTTTATTTGAAAGAAATGTCTTCTGTATGCTTTCACAACACATGCTGTACACAAATATATATCTTAATATGTCTGCCTGTCTTTGAAATACAAAACACTCTGGAATTTTACATACCTCTGCCTTGTGTAGCTCCCACTGTATTTCATTGTAGAAGTAATAGAATGTAGTTTTCCATTACACCACAAGGTGAAGCTCCTTTTCAGGAATATAAAAGACAATTTCGAAAGTGAAAGGGGAGACTGGGACCAGGGTTGCCAGATTTCCGACTGGCCAGGTGGGGACAAAAAAAAAGTCTTTCACGCTGAGTGAAGACCAAAAAAAAAAAGGTCTGTCTTTAAACATGGAGCTTACTTGTGTTTAATGCAGAACATCAGGCAGTTCCACATTAAACACAAGTAGCTCTGTGTTTAGTGATTTTTGAGTGGCCCGTATGCCAGTATACGGGCCAATCAAAAAAAAATGGAGGCTGTTTCACCGGGATTTAAACCGGCAGTGCGGGACTCTAGCTGCTGATCCCGGGACAATCCCGCTAAAATAGGTTCGTCTGGTAACCCTGACTGGGACACTAGCTGAAGGAGGGAAGACTGAAACACATAGCTGAAGGGAAAAAGGACCTTGCAACATGACTGGATTTTCTTTTCCAGTACTTTGTGACAGGAAAGTGAAGTAGCAGATTGTGTCTGTCTCTTGCTGAAATCCTGGATGATGGTACTTTGTGAAATCAGGAGAGAAGTCTGGAACCGGTAGTTCCATGCCTGCTATGATTCGGCAAGAAAAGAAATTCCCGTGGGCCTAGTACAGAGAAGCCATAGATGATTACCAGAGTTCTGGTAGGTGATTTTTCTAATTTGCTCATCAGAGAAACCATGGTGCCTGGTGGTCACTAGGATATTCTCGACGGAGTGGTGAGAGGCTCTGGCCGTCATTTTATATTTTTATAAGATTGTGCCCCCCCCCCCCCACAAATGCTTTGTGGATTAAAAATAATTGGGATCCATATGAGTTCCAACTTGGGCCCCGTCATGCCGGCAGCAAGACTGTAAGTAGTCACTGGCCAGTGAACAGGGTATAATAGTGTGTTTCACAGTTGGTCTGTTTAGAATTGATCAAGGGGGTAGAGGGTGTTAGTACTGCTAAATGACATTGCATTCTCTCATATTTGTACAGGGGCACTATAAATCTTTATTGTTCAATGATAATGCATTTTGCCATGTTAATACTGCTGCCTTAAAGAATCTTTGTTGCTCAATGACATTGCATTATCTCATATTTTTTTTTTCTCAAACAGAAATTTTTTTGATTTTGCAGTACATATATATCACAAACCATTGCAGTTTAACAATGAACAGTAATACAGGAGAGAACATATAACTACTAATTATATACAATATGTACAATCGTGCTGCTTTAGAATAATAAGACCTCTGGGAGTAAACGTAATGAAAAATCTAGATGAAAAAAGGTAAGTACTATGACTGCACACAATGTATTACCCTTGATTCAAAACTTATAGATCAGATAGAGGAGAAGACTTAATACTTGTCTTGAACCACCGTCAACTCAGGGTAGGGAGAAAGGGGGGAAAAAGAAGATTTAAATACACATTTGGGGAAGAGCATTTAGTAGTGATGAACTATTTTAGTTTATAGGTACTTAGTCGTCAGTCAAGAGCTCAAATAAAGTATTCTAGAATTTCTAGTAATAAGCACACTTGTGGGAGTTTGTTATTAAAAGTTTTTTGTGAAGTAATGTGTTTTACAGCCAAACACTTAAACCCTTTCCAGGACATCTTAGTACGATCTAGTCAATGTTTGGTAATGTAGAATTTAACTAATAAACAAAGTTATTAAGTTATGCAATCTTAATTTTGATATTTTAAGATTGGTAACATGTAACAATGCCATCTCCCACGAGAGAGTTGATTTATAGTACCCCATCTTGTCAAGTCTAACCTTCAGAGAACACCAAATACTGTGGGGGTATCTACAAAACCATATTATATGTAGGATGTCAGCATGGGAATAAGAGCAGCAGGGGCATGCAGTGGACGCATTTGGGTTAAATTTGTTTAAGTGGACTGGAGTGAAGTATAAGTTATCGGTAATCATAAATTGTGTATATGTAAGCTTTTTAAACAGGGAAAACAAAAGTGTGGATTTAATAGCTGATAGCTTTTGCTCTACTAGTAGGTTCAACCCTTGTTGATTCCAGTAGTCCCCGTATACAATTTTATCTTGATATAGAATTGTGTTTATAAGTTTATAACAGAGGGACAGCATACTCTTCTTGCTGGCTAAGCTTTGCAACAACTTGGTTGAAATCAGATTCAAAAATGGTGTGGTCTTGAAGTAGAGATGCAATAATTTCCCGTATTTGTCTCAGAATTATGATGTATATTTTAGATAAATTTAGGATATCTTGTAATTCTTTTAGTGATGAGTTTCTATGCTTATGAATATCCCATAGTGTGTATCCTTTTATTAAGGGGTAGTTGACCAAATTGATCATGCTACAATTCAGTTTGAGATTCGGGTTTAGGTGAATGGGTTGGAATAGGAGGAGAGCTTTTTCTAGTTTCAAGGATTTAAATATCTCTTGGAAAGATTTGATTTTAACCTTTAGGATATGCTGCAGCTTCAGATTCTTAAGAGTTAATGGGCCTAAGAAGGGGAGAGCTTTGCGGTTAAAATTATTATTCAGAGCATGATTATTCCACATTTTTACCCCAAAGGGGAGTCCATATTATATAGTTTGGATGGAAGTTGGCAATTGTAATTAATCTACTGGCGTGCAGGATTCTGTAATAAAGTTGAAGGTCAGGCAGGCCTAGGCCTCCCCTAGCTTTTGGGAAGGTAAGTCTTTGATATGATACTCTTACCGATTTTGGGTGCCATATGAACTTTGCAAAGGCTTTGTGAATTTATTGAAAAATGCATTGGGAATGGAGAAAAGAGATGCATGAAAGTGGTAGAGAAGCTTTGGGAGGATGTTCATTTTAATGATAGATGTTTTAGATAACATAGGAAGTTTCATCCGTTGCCATCTAGACATGTCTGGTAAAAGTACTGTACATACTTTAGTTAAATTGGAATGCAATGTGGAGGAAGAAGAGTGGTCGTAGCAGAACCCTAGATATTTCAAGGAGTACACTATGTGGAAGGGTGAGTCTGGAAAGAGATTCTGCCTATGGGCTGAAGGATTGATTGGGAAAATATAGGATTTATTTTGGTTGATTTTGTAGTCCGAGATATGAGCAAAGGTATTCAAGGTAGTAACTAATTTCTTGGTATCCGACAAAGGATGTTCAAACTATAGATTCAGTTTGTCTGCAAATGTGGTCAAGCTGCTCCTGGTATTTATTATTTTGGGAATTGAGTGGTATGTTTTTTGTAGTATGGATAAGAAGAAAGGTTCTAGATATAACCTGAAAAGAAGAGGGGAGCGAGGGCACCCTTGTCTGGTGGCATTTGAAATTTTTATCGGTTGTGAGAATTGCTTATTAATGTAAAGGTGCGTGTAAGAGCTGTTGTATAAACTTTTGATAGTATTGATGAAGTCAGGAGGTATATCAAAGTAGGATAGCACTGTAAACAGAGAAAGTTCCAGTTGACCCTATCGAATGCCTTACACGCATCCAATATCATTGCATATCTTGGATTTTTATCCTTTCTTGGTAAGGTTAATCATGGTTTCCATAGTCAGAGTATTGTCCCAGGTGTGTCTGTTGGATATGAAACCTGCTTGTTCTTTAGAGATTAGGGAAGGGATTACTTTTTTAAGTCTTTCGGCTAGTATGGATGATACAATTTTGATGTCAATGTTCATTAGGGAAATTGGCCTGTAGTTATTAAGGTTTGATTTATCCAGGCTATTTTTAGGGATTAGTATGGTCTTTGAGTGGTTAATGTAAAGGTCTGAAATACCGTTGAGGGATATACAGTTAAATAGCTTAAGTAGAATGGGAGCTAAATTATCTTTAAAGGTTTTATAGAAATCTGGAGAGTATCTATCTGGACCTGGAGCTTTCCCTAGTTTAAGGTTGCCGATGGCATTTATAACTTCTTGTTGAGTCAGTGGAGCAGAAAGGATTACTTTCTGACTTTCGTTTAACTTTGGGTATGTGATGTTGTTGAGATAGTCTTTTATCTCTACGATTGGGGTTTGGCGATTGCTACTAGCATAAAAATATGAATATACTCGAAATAAATTAATAATTTGAGTTTCTGATTTGTAAAGTGTATCTTGATGATAGATAAGGGCTATTCTGCGTGATTCATGTTTATTTTCAATTAGCTTTTGAGGGGGTCTGTATCCATTCAGAGTATTTTGTTATAAATCTTAGTTCTTGTAGGGAGTAGTTGTATTGGTGCAGGTCAAATAGTTCCCTTTGCTTATCTATCATTTCATTTTCCATTGCTAAAGTGTAATTCGCTTGAAGTTTATCATCTAGTTTACTAATCTCAGATATTAGGCAGTTCTCTTTTTCTTTATTCTTTTTTTTTAAGATATGTAGATTTTTGGATAAATATTCCTCTAAGTACAGCTTTACACGCCATCCATTGGATGTCATATGGGATACCCGTGTCATGAGGGTCATTGTTAAACTCCGTAAGAACATTGGCTATCTCCTCAGTAACTGCTGAGTCATGTAAAACATTGTTATTGAGAGACCAGTTAAAACCTTTATTTAGTAAAGATGTGTTAAGTGCAAAGTTTATCATTAAGGCAATCTTTGAATGGTCTGAGAAAAATCTGGGTTCAGTTAAATATTTTATTTGCCAATTTGTTAGTATGCCTGACATTAGAAAGAAATATGTGCGTGACCAAGAATTATGGCATCTAGAGAAATATGTATATTTGTTGTTGATGTTTTTTGTGTTTCACTGTTGCAGTCATTACATTTGGGTTATCTGCCTGCAGGTAGCCCTCAGCCAGCCTGAATACCAGAGTCTTTGGATTTCTGCATTGGATGCTGTCCCTTCTTCCATGAAGTCAGGTCATCAGGGGTATAAAACATGCAGCCGATGCCATTACATCAGTCTTTCTTGCCGTGCAGTGCCCGAAGCAGAAGCAGTTCACAAGTGCCGGTCGACCAACTCCTGAAATTTTCGTTTTCGAGTTTCAGAACTGAAGTCTTCAAAAAAGCTAAGTACCCCATTGGGGATCCTTTTTCTTACTCTTAACCGATGCCAGTAAAAGTTAACAATTGTATTACCTGTGGAAAGCAAATACCTCATAAAGATTTTCATTCGTACTGCATCCCTTGCTTAGGCCCAGACCACGACATCCTTCTCTGTCGATTTTGTGCCTTATTCAACCCCTGAACTATTCATCGTAGGTTTATTTTTGCAGCAAATTATTTTGGTACTTGGTTTAACTATCCAGAAATGGCTTCGGTAAGCCATCCGACTACCAGCATTCTGAAAAAACGTAAAGATAGACAGAGACAGACCGCATAGGTCCAAAACTGCCGACAACACTTCCGTTAAGCTAGTCGCCAGTCCGCCGGTACTCAGTGAAGTGCTTTCGCAGCCCCTGATACCCGCTATTTCAGTTTCACAGGCCTCTACTGAGACCCATTCAGAGTCTGGTATGCCGTGAGATGCTTCTTCGACTATGGAACCTGCGGATGTCTTGACCTTGGATGAGTCTGGAGCTGCCGTGCAGGCACTGGCTTCTGAGGGTGTATCAGGCCTACAGACTTGCATTTCAAACCGATGCCATCTTCTTCTTCAAGGCCTAAAACTTGACCCACACCTAGAAAACCTACGCCCAAACTGCATGGTCAGGCCCATATGCCTAAAAAACAAATTATATAAATGGCTGAAGACCTTATTACTTTAATTAGGGGAAGCCAGCCTTCTCCCTCTAAGAGACCTAGAACTGATTTTCCTTCTGAATCTTCTGATCAGGATTCTGAAATTTCTGTTTCTTCTGATTACCAGGATTTGCCCTTATCTACCTATGAGGATTCTGATGCAGAGGATCCCATTGCCTCTGCTTCCCCTCCAGAATATTTTTCTTTTGGTGTAACCTTGCACACTCTTAGGGAGCATTTCTGCTGGGAAAGCCAGGATTACTCTGACTCCAACAAGAGGCTTAGGGTATTCTTACTCCAACTCAACACAGACCTTTAGCTATCCCTCCTGTCCTGGGCATTGTAGAAGATGCCTTGTTGGAATCTAGCCTGGCCCCAGACACTTTACCTCCAGCTCCCAGGAAACCTGACAGGTATTACAGAGTCCCTGACTCTCACAAGTTTCTCTTCAAGAATCCTACTGTGAACACAGAGACCATTTTCCAAGGACCTAAAGGCATTAAGGCTACTACTGCCAAAAACCCTACCCCCTCTGATAGAGATTCCAGGGCTACCTGCAGGCAGATAATCCAAATGTAATGACTGCAACAGTGAATACACTAGAACATCTACATTTATGGTAAGTGTACACAACTGTACTTTCTGCGTTCATTACCAAAGGATATAGGGTCAACCAATCCAAAGTCAGAGATTAACTCCAGTAAAGCAAGGGAGGCTTGTGTGTTATATGATTTGGATTTGCAAGAGCAGTCAATGTTAGGGTCAATTACTGCATTCCAATCTCCCCCAAGATATAAAAATAGTTGGGGAAGTTAAGTAAGATGTTATAGACTTTCAAAATGAATTCCTGTTGTCCTGAGCATGGACCATATAGGTTTAAGAACAAAACTGGTTTAGTAAGCAGTGGGGTTAGGCATGTGACGTAGCACCATCTACCCTCCTGATCTGTACCCTTGTCTATAATGGAAGGTTTAAATGAGTTTTTAATAGCAATTGCTACCCCTTTAGCGTTACAGCTGTTTCCTGCTGAAATAATGTCTTTTATCCATTCCTGTTCTTTTCCTTTACCCATTTATCATCTACCATATGTGATTCTTGAATATAACAGATATCTGCTTCTGCTTTTACCAATAGTTGCATTAGAAGATTCCTTTTTATTTTTGTCCTGAAGCCCTCTAAACATTCCAGGAAATTATTTTCCACACTTTATCTATGTCTATGGGGGCCTATTGTTTAAGTTATTGATGATTATGAAGTGACCAAGGAGCAGGGAACTATTATTTGGCTCAAGATTAGCTCGTAAGTTAGGTATGTGTGCAGCAGCTAATGAGAATACAGCACTAAACTCTCTCAAATCTACCCTTGTGCCTACCCACTTAACCCATATATTTGAGAGAGAAAAAGAGAAACAATAGACAAGAAAACATGTCTTTAAAACAATTAGGTAGTCAACAAAAATAGAATAAATTTACAAAATATGTAGATCATTAATCCAATTCCAGACATTGTCATCAGGTACCCTTCTTAGCGTATCCAAGTAGCTCTTGACTAAAGGTCCTGCCAGTTATGGTAAATAACCTAGTGCTTTAAGTATCAACCCAGTTAAAGTTGTAAAGACAATACAAGGGGAACTTATTATGCAACCATTATAAATGAGTAATATGTAAAGATCTATGCAAGTGTTAATAAAGATATCAAGCAGAGCAATATAGATCTAGGTATAGGTTCATAGGTAGGTACTAGGCTATTGGCCCTAGGGCTTATATAAGCCAAGCCAAACGGTACCCTGGCCTTTGCCAACCAAGAAAATTATTTTCCTATAATAATTTTAATGTCATTTATATAATATAATTTAGTATAATTCATATATTATTTTTTCTTTTCATTTTCTTTCCCTTCTCACACACGGTTAAACCCTATTATGCTGATCAAGTAACTACAGCAAACAGTAAATACTTCTTCACACATAATTTGAGACATAACTCTTCCTTCTTAGCTCCTGCATTTGACTTTTATCCACAGAATTTCAGGGTATATAAACAGTACAAAGTGGAGCAGATTGCACTTTCCCCACTAGAGCAGTTCATTGCAACCTAACTGAACGAAGATCAGCCATAAGCTAAATAGCTTTGCTGTCCGAGGTGTACAAGTAAAGTACCTTGGCACAGTACCACTTTACTATGTTGACAGTCATCAGTTGGGTTGACTAGTTTGGGTAGACACAAAGGCGGATAGCATATAGTAAGGCATAGCACAAGTTTGCAATTAACTGTCAGTTAGGATTCTAAGTTCCTGTGCCTATCTCAACAGGGAAATTGCCACAAAGCACGATCTTTAATAAAAAGATCAGATTGTATAGTTTGATTTGAGGAAGGGAATACCTCGCATGTTCACAGCTAGTCCGGTCCTGCATGTCAAGAGTAGACCTCACCGTAGCATTTTCCGAGGCGTTGCAGAGAATATAGTCATTGCTTTTATCCGCTTCATTTTGCAGCTAGGGAGGATTCTGTTTGGGGAGCCAGGCAAGTGATTGCGAAGGAGACATCACTGGTTCGCATTGAATAGGCTGAGCCAGCAGGAAATTCTTACTTTTCTTTTTCCCTTTTGTCTTGATGTACTTGCCTATTAGGGTCATACGCTGTCACCACACATGAGTTCCCCTGGCTACACCACATTGGTATAACCATTCCTGGGAGTTGCAAGTATTAGCGGATTCTACCTTTAATCTAAGTTTACTTTATTTTATAGAGTTTAATGTGTGGTCAGGTTAAGGTCAAAGTCTTGGGACAGGGAGAACCAAAAATTAACTCTGGTAAGAGATTTTGAGGTAATCACCATATTCTTGCTTCTGGAGCTGTTGCAAAGCATTTCAGAAAGATGGGATTAGCTTCTTTGGGTGAAGCCATTGTAAATTTTATGTCCTTATGGTAGAAAGACGGTGTGTTCGGAAGTCTCATCTGGAACTTAATTTTGCAATTGATGAGGTCTGTACAATATGGAGGGAATTTGTGGTGCTTTTCTTTAATTTCTTGGGGGAGATCCTGGGAGATAGAGATTGTGTAAGTATTCCATGTGTAGTGTTTTAGTTTTTTATAAGCATAGAGGATAGCTTGCACATCTTGGTGATTAAGACGTTTCACATAGATGGACCTCGGGGTTGTAGTGTCTTGGTGTTTTTGAAGAACTCATTGTGCCCTTTCGATTATGCATTCAGCCAGAGGTTCTCTTGGTTGTAGCAGAGAGCTGAAGATTTGTTTGAGTTGGGAGCAGTTGATTTTGTTCATATATTTTGGCAAGCCCCTAACGATAAGGTTGTTCCGTCTGCTCCTTGCTTCCAGATCCAGAATTTTCAACTGCACGTCGGATAGTGCCTTGTCCTTGGTTTTTAATTCCACTTTCAGGTTTTCAATTTCCATTTCATTAACTTTGGATCTCCCCTCTACTAGTTCCAGTCATTCAGCAGTTTGGTTAATTGTACCTCTGAAAGTGTTTAGTTTTTCTGAAAACCCTTGGACAGCAGATTGCAGAGGTAAAAGGGTGCTCTTCAGATCGTCCATATATATTTGGTATTTTTGGCCTTCTGTTTTGTGCATTCCTTTACTTGTTCTTGCTGAGCTTTGGATGTTTTTTGCCTTTTTGAGAACTTCTTTCTCTGGGCATGTTATTGCTGATAATTTGTTTTTTTGAGGTTTGAGTGTCCATGCCTTCAATTTCTTTGGACATTTCCTCACCTCGGCTTTGCTTGATTTTTCCCCTCATGGTTGCTGTCTGTTGCTGAGGTGCTGAAGCCTTCAGGCCTCTATTATACACATGGAGGCTCATTCTGGTAAGTGTTAGATAGTAAATCTGTATTTATCTTTCAGATTTACCAGATTTAAAGATAAATCAAGTGAAGTCAGGGTCAGTGCAAATTTTTCCCTTCTGAGGAATATTCTTATACCTCAATTTGCTGGCTTTTGCAGTATTTCAAGAAGTTAGGGTAAGAGTTTTCTGAAGAGGGTGCTACTCAAATGACCACCATCTTGGAATCTCTCATTTTCTCATATTTGTATTGTTGCATTATAAATCCTCATTGTTCAATGACATTGCATTTTGCTCGTGTTAGTACTGTTGCCTTCAAGAATTTTGCTGCTGAATGACACTGATTTTCTCATATCTGTATTGTTGTATCATGACTCTTTTATTGCTTAATAACATTCCATTTTTTCCCGTGTTTGTATTGCTGCATTATAAAGCTTTACTGCTCATTGATATTGCCTTCTTTGTGTATGTTTGAATGTCAGGACCTTCTTCTGTTGAGTTCTGGGGAAGAGGGTGAATGTATGTTTTCATTGGATGAATATCCTCACCTTGCCTTATTGCTAACTGGTGCACTGTTGAAATAATTTGTTTATGGTTGTGCTATTGCCTTTTTAAACTGGATGTGTCACCTAGAATAAAATATGTCCCTCTTGCCACCTTGGTGTGTTGGACCTAATAGGGGTGTCACCAGAGTCAGGTAGGAAGGAACCCATATCTCTTCAGCTACACCTGCAGGTCTGCTACATTTGGGGGCTCGTCCAGGATTGCCTGTACTACCTTGGACTCCACCCTATTCCCCTGTACATGGGGAAAGCAAATCCACAGAAACATGAACCCAGAAGTAGCCGCTAAGTGGTGCAAACAGCACAATGCTCAGTCAGAGCATTGCTTAGTTCTGGTATTGCCAGGGGTCAAATGGACTGTTATGCAAATACATCAAGTCACAGGATCCTTACCAGTTGTAGGACATGGATTTTTATTAGGCAGCACTATGACCCCTACTGAGCAGAGCACATTGGCCTTATTAGAATGGAAAAGTCTTTAGTGTATGAGCACATACCTTCAAGTGTACAAATTTCAGGAGAGAGTGCGTCCGTGTGGTAATCCCTGAGAGGTGCACTACCTCAGCAACAGAGAAAATACCTGTGGAAGCTATCCAAGTAGGTCAGAACCTTACACCAGAATCTGCAGCTTCACTGCCCATAAATACTATAGGGCCTGAAGTTTTGAATGCTTTGGGAAGTATTGTAGAAAAATGCTTAAAGCCTACACAGTCATTCACTGGGTTTGGCTACCGCAAATTGTGTGTCTTTTCTGGCAAACAACCCACACCTCAGGGAGAGGAAGAGTTTGAATCCTGGATGGATTAGGCTTCACAAGCCCTAGAGCAGTGGGATATCCCAGAATCTCAGAAGAAGCAGCGGATAGCTGAAAGTCTAAAGGGATTAGCTTATGGATACCAAACGCAACCTAAGGATGGGCAAGCAAGATTGCACAGCCAAGAACTATTTAGGAGTACTGCAGGTTATGTTTGGAAGGACTGAGAGGGCTGCTGGGACTACTGCATCAGTTTGAAAATACATACCAAGAAGTTGGTGAGAAACTATCCGATTACATTAAGCGATTAAATAAAATGCTCCACCGAATCATCCTAAAGAAGGGAATGGATCTGAAAGTAGCTAACCAAGTACGGATCAGACAAATTTTACAGGGAGCTCAAGCTATGGACCCCATTGTGTGGAAAATGAGGATGAGAAATAGGGAAGAGACTCTTAACTTATTCTCAGTTGGTTAAAGAGGTGAGGGAAGAGGAAGCCCTGTTGGAAGCCAAATCTCCGTGTTCAACAGCAGCTAAAACAGTGAGTGAACACCAGCAGGAGCCTATAGCCATGCTCACTACTCAAACAGGAGTCGTGGCCCAGAGTGTCCACAATGTAGAGGTGTCACACTTGCAGATGCAGGTGTCCCTGACCGACACCATAGCTCAAGTCACCAAGACAGTTGCAGAATTGCAGAAAGCCATGGTAACTTTAGCAGTAGGGAGGAATTCATCAGCTAGAACCTCCACGAAAGGACTCAGAGAAGAACCAAATCAGCCAATGCTCAGAGTTCTTACTGGATTTTGCTTTCGATGTGGGGATGCAGGGCATATAAAGTGACAGTGTCCAAATGCAGGGAGCTTGAAAAAAGTGAATGAACTATTATTGGCTAGTGCAATGCAGGGGAACTTCAAAGGGCCTCAGTGAAGGAGCCAGCTGAGTGTCCAGTTACAAAGAGCTCCATAAACTCTTAACATCAAGAAACAGCATCCTGAATCTCCTTTCCACAGTAATCCTTGCAATAGGGGAAAGAAACTACCCACTAGGCACACTTCTAGCTCATCTGAGGTGAACAACTGAATTGGAAAGCCATCTCAGCATCTGAGACCTCAAAGCATTACTAAGCAAGAGTCTTATCCATTAAAGTGGCGAGGTCAACTGGTGGTACCTAAACCTCATGCTGACTGCCGTACAGCTGAACAACACCAGAGACAGAAACTACCCGATGGTCTACTGGGACCGTGCCCTGTTGTGTCACTAAAAATATAAGGACTGCTACACTTTGCTGTGAAGGAAAGGTTAGTTTGCTGTTATTTTTTGTATTTCTGTATTGCCTTTCTATATTTTGAATACTGTAGTTTGTTTTCTTTATCTTGTGTTTTGCTTGCATTCTGTTTTAAACAGCATATTAAAACTTCAAAAGAGACCACAGCTCTCTCTGTTCTGAGTCAAGCAGAATTTATACCACTGTCTTTCTAGTTGCCCGCCTCTTATGTTAATCTGACCATATATCTCATTTCTCTCTACTTTCACTGGCTTATGTGAGTAATCACAAAACCATCACTTTTGAAATCCCACCCCTTCAATTATTTAAATTTATTGGCCATCCTACAGTATTTCATAGTACCAAAATACAAAAGTAACCACCCCTTTCAGTCCATCTTGCTGTTTTAAAAATAGTAACTCTCCACTAAACCTTAACTTTTTAAACAGGTAAAACTCAAGTTACCTACTTTCATATCTAACTTCTCTAGTGCACACTGCAGAGTGCATTCTTTTCAATCTTACCTTTAAGCATCCCTGTTACTAGCACTTTCTCTAATACCTAAAAAGATCATCTCTACTTGACTCCAAGTAAACTATTCTCTATCTGTTAAACCTAGCACTTGCTCCTACAGTACTTATTACCTTGATACGACACTCTTATAGATAGCACCCCAAAAAGGCAAAACCCCATTTCTCGGTCACCCACATCCCCCGGAATCTCTTTTAAAGTTTTTTTGTCTAGTCCTTCTAGCATGTCGAGGGATCAGTTGCTAGTGTCCTCTCCTGCTCAGCTGGTGAACCTGGGAATATTGAGGCAATGTTACAATTGCCTCATGTACACAGACAATCCTCTCCTCCTCCCACAAAACACAAATACATGCGAGAGATGCAACTATACGGCCAAACTGGAGGCTGAGCTCTCTCAACATAGGACTGGCAAGACCAGTCAGGAGGAGAAGGTTACCACACACACTATAGACCCAGTCTCACATAGTACCATCACAACCTCAAATCATACACATAAACACACAAAGACATACTCGGTGGCTCTGATCAAAAATCTACCAAAACAGCAGAGGCCACCAAAGCAGACACCCAAACAACCACCACCTCAGAACACAACACCTGCAACACATAGACCTCACAGTCAGAGTGTCAAACAGTCACAGCCCTTAAGGCCAAACACAATGCCAGACACACTAGTCATTGGTGACTCCATAGTCAGACACACTGACGTCCCGCTCACCAGACTGAGTAAGGAGAAGGTCACAGTAAGCTGCCTGTCGGGTGCTAGAATCCGCCACATAACGCAAGCACTCAGGTCTCTCAACAGCAGGTACAAATACGACTCAGTCATTGTCCACGCTGGTGTAAACGACCTGAGACGTACCTCCTCGGACTACATGAAAAGAGACATTGAGGAGCTCTCTGATTATGTAGCCCAGGCAGGTATGACCCTGACCTTGAGCAGTATCCTACCTTCACCAAGAATGATGCCACAATACAGAGATAAGATGATCAGCTTTAACAATTGGCTTAAACTCTGGTGTCATTCAAAGGGGATCCAATGTCTGTCTGCCTGGGATGACATGCTGGACAAGCCACGCTGCTTCGCAAAGGGCGGCTTGCACCTGTCACCCTGGGATTCGGATATTAGCAAAGGCTCTTGCCACCCCATAGTGCCTTTTTAGGCAAGGCTCAAATTCTAAACCTACCACCCTAGAACACAAAAAGGAAAAAACTAAGGGTAATGCTGCTCAATGCCAGAAGTCTAAATCTCAAAATGCACGCACTCGAGGCCCTTCTCAGTATGGAGAACATCGATGTCTGTGCAATGACAGAAACCTGGTTCAAGGCTCCTGAGAGCACCCCAGCACTATCAGGTTTTACCTCTTATCATGCGTTCCGGCCCCAAAATCCGGACAATACCAAGAAAGGAGGGGGTGTATCCATATTCATCAAAGACACCCACACCTCAAGACTGGTGGCAACGCACGATGCATTGGAGACCATCCAGGTGCAATTAACCATAGGCAAGACTGCTCTGCAAATTGTAGCATGTTACAGGCCACCCTCACAAACTCAGGAACCTCACATGGCCTTCCTGAAAACACTAGAGGGATAAATGTATCACCAAACACCATCATACTAGGTGACTTCAATTACCCTAATATAGACTGGGAACACTACTCAAGCCCAAACACCCTAGCCCAAAAGTTCCTGGAATTCATAAACTCAAATGCCATGGAACAACTAGTCACCATCCCCACAAGAGGAGAAAACATACTTGATCTCATCATCACGAACATGGGAGCACAATGTTCAACACCGGAAGTATACCCCTCACTGGTGAGATCAGATCACAAACTAATCTCGCTGGAGGTCCTCATCCCACCCCACCTGAAATAAAAAGACCACAGTAAAGAACTTCTCGAAAGCCGACTTCACACTTCTAAAGACTAGTGTGGTCTCCTTTAAGGCCCCGAGCGGCAGAAAACAGTACTCAAGCCGCTGAATCACTTACAAATGCCTTCTACCAGCACCTGCAGGACTGCATGGATAAGGCAATCCCAAGCAAAACAAAGACTCTTTGTACCAAAGGCAAGCGTCCAGTCTGGTGGACCCCAGCCATAAACAAACTCTACAACAAAAGGAGGAAGCTACTACAAGATAGAGCAAAATCCTTAAAAGGTAAGACACCCTTGATCACTATAAGTAAAAACTAAGAGCTCTCATAAAATCATCCAAAGCAAATTTTGAGAGAAAAATAGCTAAAGACTCAAAAGACAATCATAAGGCCTTCTTTAGCTATGTTAGAAACCTGGGAGGAACCTCCCAGATATGCTCAGAACTAGTTCAAAATGATGTGAAGATTACTGATCCTACAGACATTGCCAACATACTGGCTGACAGGTTCAGTGCAAACTTCTCCCCTCCCCAAAAGGAGAGATATCTATACCAAGCGATAGCCCCCCCCCAAACATCTCCAATGCCCCAGCGCCAACTCCTCTCTCCAAACCAAAAAACACAGCATCCATGGGACCTGATGGTGTCCCCGGCTGTGTGCTCCACGAACTCAACGAGGAATTAAACCCAGAGCTAGGACAGCTGTTTAATCATAGTCTTACCTCTGGATACGTACCCAGGGAGTGGCGCACTGCAACTGTGGTCCCACTTCACAAAGGCGGTGCCTCCACCGACCCTGGAAATTACCGGCCCATTAGCTTGACAAGCCTTATCTGCAAAGCCATGGAGAGGATCATAATGGACCTCATAAATAAAGACATAGGGAATTTGCAGACTTTGGATCCATCCCAGTTTGGCTTTGTCAAAGGCAGATCATGCCTTCTAAACTTGGTTGACATTTTTGAAACAGTCACCAAAGCCATTGATGAGGGAAAGGCAGTCCATACAGCCTACCTCGATCTGGCGAAGGCCTTGATACAATACCCCACTCGGGTATCATTGAAAAACTCATCAGCTTAAATGTTAACCCATACATCACAAGATGGGTTGCAAACTGGCTGAGTGACAGAACCCACAGGGTCAGAGTTGCTGGCGCCATGTCAGACTCAAAGCCTGTCACAAGTGGTGTACCACAGGGCTCAGTCCTGGGCCCACTCTTGTTTGGCATCTACTTTTCCAAGTACAAGCAAACACAGGAGGGTTATGGCTGACAAAGTTTGCAGATGACTGCAAACTGGCCATAGTAGAAAACACATCTGACACAGATATCCTTCAGAAGGGTCTCACAGAAGCGGATAACTGGTGCCAGAGCCATGGCCTAAATTTAAATGCCAAAAAATGCATAGTCATACCCTTCGGGAAAAACAAGGTTACCCCTAGCTACCAAATAGGTGGCAATCCACTGAGCATAGAAGAAGTTATCAGGGACCTGGGGACCCAGGTTGATAGTAGTCTGTCATTCGACACCCATGTAGCTAAAGTAGTTAGGAAGACCTTCTACATTGCCCACCTTATCATGAAGGGATTCTCATCTAGATCAAGGGAGGTCATAGTCTCCCTATACTCATCACTCATCAGACCAATGATTGAGTACAATGCCCCATTCGGAATGTATCTGACCCGACACTTGCAGCAGCTGGAGAGGCCACAAAAGTTCCTCACCAAAAGGATAAAGGGTCTCAAACATCTGTCCTATGCTGCCCGACTGAAAGAACTCCAGCTCTATTCAGTCGCTTACCGCTTGCTCAGAGGTGACCTTTGCCTAACATACAAGGCCATGTCAAACCCAGATTTGATGAATATGCTTCACCTCAAAAAATCTAGATCCGTCAGAGCCACAAGGGCGGGAGACTTAAACCTTGACACGGCTATTAATAGGACGCGCTGGAGGGATAGATTCATCACCCAAAGACTCCCTATGCTGTGGAATAAAATCCCGGTATATGTGAGGCAGAGCACCTCGCTGGCCTTGTTCAAGAGAAATCTTGACCAATGGATGGGAGATCGCAGATATACCCCAGGGATTACCTCAGTGTCACTGCTCAACAGAGGCACAGCAAAATAATGGGTATAGTTCCCCATACTAAAGGGGTGGCGTAAGCCACAAAACTATGGGCTAGGCTTGTAAATGCCCTCGGGCAGATAGCCTAGTATGAACCTATGAACCTATGAACCTATAAAGCACTGTTGGATACTGGTGCACAAATCACCATTATGTACAGACTTCTACCAAAAATACTTAAAGCATTTGCCACTTGAAAAGTTAGAAGATTTGGAGATCTGGGAGCTAAGTGACACAAAGTTCCTTTTTGATGGTTATGTCTCACTCAAGTTAGAATTTTCCACTGCAGTTATTGGGTCAACAGAAATTTTTGAAACACTCGCTGTTGTGTGCCCCAGTCCAAAAGGAAAGGATTCAGTATCTATTTTAGTGGGGACAAATACTGACCTCGTCAAAAGAATGCTAATGCCTCAGTTGACCCAGGAACACCCAACACTACATCCTCTCCTAAGAACAGTTTTCTGTGCCCTTCAAAGGAAGAAGGATAGTAAGAAAGATGAAGTTGGTCATGTGTGGACCCTGTCTGGGAAAGAGCATATAATTCATCCTGGTCGGGTCACCTGCTTGCGAGCCAAAGTGAGGATGTGTGGACAAACAGTTTCCTCTCACCTCATGATGGAAACGGATCCAGAAAGTGACTTGCCGCCAGTGCTGGAACTAGTCCCAGAAGATTGGCCTGCAAACAACTAAAAGCATCTTTATGATACTTTGCCTGTGGGGTTAAAGAATAATGGAAGTACTCCCATTGTCCTGCGTTCACAAGTGTATTTGGGAAATGTTTATGCTGCCACTCCCTTACCTGCTTCTGTGTTGACAAGGAATGAGAGCAGGGCCAACAAGTTGAAACTGGAAGATACTGACATTGGAGGTGGTCTCTTGCCCCCTGAGTGGCTAACCAGAGTTAGAGCTACTAGTGAAAAAGAAAAATTGTTTTTCTATTGGTGAACTAGATGTGGGCTGTCCAAAAAGTGTAGAACACCAAATAAGAGTAAGAGAGGACTGACCTTTCAAAGAACATTCCAGAAGAGTAGCCCCAGGAGACCTGGAGGACTTAAGAAAATATTTGGAAGAACTAAAAGCCACAGGGATAATTTGAGAGTCAAGAAGTCCATATGCCTCTCCCATTGTCGTTGTCAGGAAAAAGAATGGATCAATTTGCATGTTTGTTGACTATCGTACTCTGAATCAGTGAACCATTCCAGATCAGTACACAACTCCCCGGAATGAAGATGCTCTAAACTGCCTGGTGGGCAGTAAGTAGTTCATTGTGCTAGACTTAAGGAGTGGATACTATCAAATCCCTATGTACCCAGAAGATAAAGAGAAGACTGCCTTCATCACCCCTTTGGGATTTTTTTGAGTTTGATTGACTACATCAAGGTTTATCAAATGCACCGGCAACTTTCCAGAGAATCATGGAAAGAACAGTTGGAGACATGCATCTCCTGGAAGTCTTAGTCTACCTGGATGACATCATTGTTTTTGGGAGGACCCTAGAGGAGCACGAAGAACGACTGATGAAAACATTGGACAAGATTGAGAAGGAAGGCCTGAAGTTATCATTGGACAAATGCAAGTTCTTCCAACCTTCAGTGACCTATATGGGACATGTAGTGTCTGCAAATGAAATATCCACAGATCCCAGTAATGTTGAAGTGGTGACATCTTGGCCCAGACCCAAAACTATCACAGAGCTGCGATCTTTCCTGGGTTTCTGCAGTTACTGTAGAAGGTTTGTGGAAAGATTTTCAAAGATAGCAAGATCTCTCAACCATTTGCTCCAAAATTATGAGAAAGCAGACAGATGAAGATATGCTTGTGAAAAAGCCTAAGGGACCGAGAGGTTCTAAAGAACTCATCAAGAGTCGTTGGGCTCCTGAGTGCGAAGAGTCATTTGAACAGCTTAAGTATTACCTCACACATGCCCCTATGCTGGCATATGCTGACTCAACAAAGCTGTACACTTTACATGTGGATGCTAACAGGGATGACGTAGGAAGAGTCCTTTACCAGGAGTATGACAAGAAGCTGATACCTGTGGCTTTTATCAGTCAGAGTTTATTCCCCCACAGAAGAAACTACCCTGCACACAAGTTGGAATTCCTTGCCTTAAAGTGGGTGGTAGTGGACAAGCTGCATGACTATCTCTATGAGGCTGAATTTGAAGTGCAGACTGACAACAGTCCTCTGGCATACATCCAGACCACTGCAAAGCTAGATGCTACTGGCCACAGATGGATGGCAGCTCTATGCAGCTATAATTTCAGTTTGAAATACCACCCAGGACATGAAAATGGAGATGCTGATGGTCTGTCCAGAAGACCTCAGGGAGATTTACACCCCGACAATGAATGGGCGGAAATTCCAACGCCAGGGGTGAGAGCTATGTGTCAGATTGCAACCTGCTATCAACACACTGAATGTTGGACCCAGAAGTTGGGTCTGTCTGCAGCAAGCATACCCCAAGCTTACTGTAATCTGGTCATTTTGCAGGCTTCATCACTACCAACTTTAAGTAACAGTGACCTCAGAAGAGATCAAAGAGAAGACCCCTTAATTCAGCTGGTGGTAGCTGCTTTAAAGAAGAAACAAGTTAATATGCCTTGCATGGATATTAATCCTCTGGCAAGACTTTTGGCCAAAGAATGGGACAGACTCCAGATACAGAATGGACTCGTGTATAGGAGATCTCTTAGTGCACTCGGCAGTGAAAAATGGCAATTGTTGCTTCTTCAGAAGTATAGAGAAGTAGTACTCCAGTCATTGCATGATGAACATGGTCATCTTGGTTATGACAGAACTATGGGTCTGGTATGAGACCGGTTCTACTGGCCATGCATGAAGCAAGATGTTGAGGATTACTGTTGTACATGTCTTCCTTGCATTCAGAGAAAGACTCTGCTGACCAGAGCTGCCTCATTGGGACAAATGGAAAGTAGTGGACCCATGGAACTGCTCTGTATAGATTTTCTGTGCATTGAACCAGATGAAGGCAGGATCAGTAATGTGCTGGTGGTGACAGACAACTATACCAGATATGCTCAAGCATTTCCCACCCGCGATCAGAAAGCTATTACAGTGGCAAAACTACTAGTTGAGAAGTTCTTTGTACACTATGGCCTGCCAAAAAGGATACACTCTGATCAAGGATGTGATTTTGAGAGCAAGCTTGTCCATGAACTACTCATTCTGTTGGGAGTCCAAAAAAGCCGCACCACTCCTTATCATCCTCAAGGGGATCCTCAGCTTGAGCTAATCAACAGTACTTTACTAGACATGTTGGGGGGACACTATTTGCTGAGAAGAAGAGTCAATGGAGTAGACATGTAGCCACAGTGGTGCATGCTTACAACAGTACTAAAAATGATGCTACAGGATTCTTGCCTTACTTCCTAATGTTTGGAAGAGAAGCTCATCTTCCTGTTGACATAACCTTTTGAGTCACAGCTGATAATACACCAGTGCAATCTCACAGCAGTTATGTGGAGAGACTCAAGAAGAACCTCAGACAGGCTTATAAGCTTGCTGAAAAATCAACAGGACAAAGACATCAGTGAAACAAGGCTCACTATGACAAAACAATGGCTGGCAAGCCAATCGCAGCAAGTCGTCATTTGTCTGAGGCAGGTCAGCTCGGACTCAGGTTTCAGTGGGGGGAGGGGGGAGGTGGAGAACAGGTAGGGTCAGGATATGTAGGAGGGCTGAGGTGGACTGGGCTGTCCAGGGGAAGGGTTGAAAAAACTGGGAACAAAGCAAATCAGTCTTTTCAGCCTCTACCTTGGCAGCTTGTTTGATCAGCTTATCTGTGGATTACTGGTGTGTGTTTGAACTACGTGTGGGATCTAAGACCAAGATAGGGGCCTTTTTGTTTGTTTTTGATTTGATCACAGGATTTAGTGGCATTTATTTGTTAATAGGTATTTTAATTACTTAATAGTGTAGAATGCTTAAGGTATCATGTTTAAAGGCATGCAAATAGCTAGTTAAGTGGGGCTAAGGTTGAATTAAAATGGTGTGTTATAATTGAGGTTTGTTTTGCAGGCCTATATTTTGGTGCTAGAAGCAAGTTAGTAACTAAGAGTGTACCTGGAAAGTATCAAGTGAAATTAGAAGACCAAAAGGGTTTAAGTAGTTTTAACCAAGGGTTTGGCTTGACTGAATTAAAGCATGGTTAAATTAAAAATATTAAAGGTAGGGTTTGTGAGCTGAGGCCTGCAGCTAGCCACATGGTTGGGCTTGTGAACTGAGGCCTGCAACTAGCAACATGGCAGGGCTTGTGAGCTGAGGCCTGTAGCTAACCACATGGCAGGGCTTGTGAACTGAGGCTGTTGTTAGCAGCACAAGTAGAATACTTGTTTTTGATGAAGAAGGCTGTGGGTTCTGCTACTGTAGTAGGTAGTTGGTTTTGCTGATACTGTACTGTACTGTGCTATACTTTTAAGAGGAAGCCAGTGGTTAGCCGCATGGCAGGGCTTGTGAGCTGAGGCCTGCAGTTAGCCACATGACAGGGCTTGTGACCTGAGACCGGGCTTGTGAGCTGAGGCTGTTAGTAAAACACTTGTTTTTGATGCAGTTGGCTGTGGGTTCTTCTCCCACTGTATGTAGATGGTTTGCTGATACTGTACTGTGTTTCACTTTTAAAGGAAAGCCTGCAGTTAGCCACATGGCAGGGCTTGTGAGCTGAGGCCTGCAGTCAGCCACATGGCAGGGCCTGTAAGCTGAGGCCTGTAGTCACCCACATGGCAGGGCCTGTAAGCTGAGGCCTGCAGTCAGCCACATGGCAGGGCCTGTGAGCTGAGCAGGGCTTGGGAACTGGGGCCTGCATATATCAGTTAGCCACATGGTAGGGCCCTGCAACGGAGACCTTAAACTATTTTTAGTTACATGGGACAAAGAATGATTATGATTTGAGAGTCAAGGCAGCATGTAATTCTAATACGGTGGTCATTGTACCTAGCTAGTTAGTCTGACCTAGCGGAGTAGTCTCTGATACCAGCTAAAGTAGGCTGTGATCCTAGCTTAAGTGGCCGTAACTAAATTAAGTAATATTTATAACTAAGATAGTTGATGCTGCCAGTTACAGCAGAAGGTGATCTTAGCTAAAGTAGCTAACTAAATTAAGCTTCAAATCGAACTAAGGTAGTTGGTAACTGTAACCAAAGTGATCAGTATATTTAACTATATTAAGGGTATTCCAGCAGGTTACATGGGATTAAGAAAGAGCTCTAATTTCAGTTACAACAAAGGAAATTCCTGTAAATCAAGGACATATTCCTTGGACCTCAGAGTAGTCATGAGCTCAATGGCCTAGTGGCACATATGTTATTGGCAGGGCCTAACTGGGGAGTCACATGGCAAGGCTTGCAGCCAAGGCCTGAAAAGGTTGTCGAGGTCAAGACCTATTACTAATAACAATGTTGTGTCTTTCAGCTTTTCCTGGTTAGGGGTCACCACAGCGGAACACCGGTCCGCTAATGATTGGCAGTAGATTTTTACGTGCCGAGTTGCTGGCCCTGACTCACAACCTTCAACGAAGGTACGCCCATTCACGCATGTCTCCACACAGAAGATGCTCAAGCTGAGAATCAAACAGGACAACGTCTTACTGTGAGGTGACAACGCTACCGCAGCACCACCACCGCACAATAATACAAAAAAAAAACCAAAAAACTTTCTTTTGTGTTTCATGAATTAGACGGATCATCAAATGCAAGCACAAATGCAAGCCATGTTGAACCTAAAAGGGAGAAAATTGTGGGAGGATCTGTTCCATCAGACAGTGGAGTCAAGGCAGGTGCGTCAAGCAGTTAATGTTCAACCTGCGAGTAACCTGCCTCCTGACCCTCAAGCAGGGCCTACCATAAGGTCCCAAGCTTTAAAAGGAGGCAACAAGAAAGATGATGGAAAGGACAGAAAGGTTGAGAAAGCTCGCAAACATAAGGATAAGAAGAAACATTGCAAAAAAATGCAAGAGAGATAACAGGAAGGAAGGTAAGAATGAGTTTACTGGTGATCAGAAGTTTTTGAAGTGGTTACAAAGCCAAGGTTTTTTCCAGGATGATGAAGTAGTGGGATATGAATCTCAGTCTAGTGATAGTTGTGAGGCAAGTCATGTGAGTGCAAGGACTCAGGACACTGAAAGGAGTATGGTTGAGCTTCAGGAAAAACAAGTGTCAAAGGACTTGGGTCTAGTAGGGGCAATAGAAAGTGAAAAGTTGCACCAAACAAATGAAGATAATTTAGGCCAAATTGGGGCCTTGGTAGCGCAACTCACGGGGAAAGGGGAAGAGGACAAATGACTGCAACAAGGAGTGAATGGTCAGGCTACAAATGAAGGAACAAGGGGAGAAACAGACCATGATAAATACTATGGTGCAGTTAGTTTAGACTTGTCTCTAGGTTTTCATTTGAGTGAAAAAGTGAAACAACAGATTGCAAATGGGGATTTTGTGGACATGTTTTCACTGTTAAACAGAAAGGATGAAGAAAAGGAAAAGGATAAGGATGGCAGGGCAGAACATTCAGTAGCCAAAAAAGGAAATTAAGCTATTAGGAGAACATGGGAAAACTGCGTGATTGGCTATTCGATTATTAGGAGAACATGGGAAAACTGGGTGATTGGTTATTCGATTATTAGAACTTGGGAAAACTGGGTGATTGGCTATTCGATTATTAGGAGGACATGGGAAAACTGCTTGATTGGTTATTCGATTTATGCACAAATTTTAGGAGATAAGTGCCCTGCCAAGGCAAAGGACATGTGGATGCATTTTAACAGAGTGACCACGATGCGCTTTGCTCAAGGGGGTCATAAGTGGTTAAGGTATGATGAAGATTACAGAAGGATGAGACAAACATACCCAGAGAGGTCATAGGCATGGATGGTTTTGGGTTTGCTGTGCTGGTTAGATCCAAGATGGGAGGCAGCAACAACAGATTGTGGTTTTCCGGCTAACCAAAGCTGGTTCAATTCTTATAATCTTGGAATGACCAGCCATTTCGGAGCAATGGAGAGTCAATGGGCTACAACGGATCTGGGTGCTGGGAAGTGTTTTCAGTATAATTTCGGTCAGTGTCGGAATCATTTTCACTGTAGATTTAAGCATCAATGCTTGGCATGTGGTAAGTTAAACCACCCAGCCAAGACTTGTTTTCGTCTCTCAAGTCCCCCTAACAAAAACGTCTACTTGCCAACCCACTTCAAAGGGTGGTATGCAAGTCACCCTTCCGACACCAGTAAAAGGGGACATTTTAAAGAAGTGGCTCAAAACGTATTTAGATAGAGAAGCTGCTGAATTACTAGAAGAGAGGTTCACCAAAGGCTTTAGGATACCAGCAAAAGGAAGGAAGCAAGGGGGTATGGTTAAAAACTTGAAATCAGCAGAAGAATATCTTGACATAGTTATGGCAAAGCTAAAGAAGGAATTAGAAGTTAGAAGAAAAGAGCATTTAGAGTTTCACCCATTGGTGTAGTCCCAAAAAGGAAGCCAGGTGAATTCCGGCTCATGCATCACTTATCTTACCCAGAAGGAAATTCTGTGAATGATTATATAAATGGACAAGAGACATCTGTGCACTATGCATCTTTTGACGAAGCTGTTAGGAAGGTCAAAGAGAAGGGGATGGGGGCCCTCATGGCAAAAGCTGATATAGAATCTGCTTTTAGACTGTTACCTATTGCTATTAAAGATCAGGGGTGGTTAGGTTTGGTTTTCCAAGGTCAGTGTTACATGGATAAATGCATGCCTATGGGTTGTTCAATTGTCTGTGCCACTTTTGAAAAGTTTAGTACCTTTTTACACTGGATGTTGGCACAGAGGCTAGAGGAGGACAGTGTCATTCATTACTTGGATGATTTTTTATTTGTAGGGAAGGAAGACGCAGGAGAATGTCAACAAGCGTTAGACACATTTGTACAGATTTGCAAAGAGTTAGGGGTTCCATTAGCAATGGATAAAACAGAGGGCCCAACAAACAGACTGTCATTTCTAGGTCCAGAAATTGATAGCTGGAGTGGTCAGTGCAGGATTCCAATTGACAAGGTGCAAAAGTTGCGTTTACTTTTAAGTCAAGTGTTAAGTCAGAATAAGATAACCCTCAAACACTTGCAAGAATTAGTAGGGCTGATGAATTTTGCATGCAAAGTGATCCCCATGGGGCACTCATTTATGAGGCGTTTGGCTGCTAAAGGTTCTGTGTGCATAAAGCCACAGCACCCGATTAGGGTTTCAAAGGGCATGAAGGAGGATTTAGGTGTGTGGCTGAGTTTCTTATCAGATTACAATGGGACAGCAATTTGGCAGGAGAGAGACAGGCCCCCCTCCCCTTCTCAGACGCAGCGGGGGGATTTGGTTTTGGGGGTTATTTTCAAGATCAGTGGTTGAGCGAGGCATGGCCGACTCATGTGAAAAAAGTTATGCATTTCAATTGCTGAAATGGAATTTTTTCCAGTAGTAATTGCATTGGAAATATGGGGTGTGCAAATGAAAGATAGAGTAGTTTGGCTTTGCTCTGACAACAATAGCGTAGTACACATAGTCAATAATCAGCTGGGGGGGGGAGGGAGTGGTAGGCAGGATGATGAGATGTTTTACTTTTAAGTGTTTACCATTAAATGTCACAATGAAGGCACAACACATTCCAGGCATCGATAACTCATTGTCAGATTCCATTTCTCGTTTGCAGTGGTCTTGTTTCTGGTTATTGGCTCCAATTATTGGCTCCAAATATGAATCCTTCTCCGGTTCGAGTGCCGGATCATTTATGGGCAGATGAGAATAGTGGCTAATGTGTAATTCCCTCAGTGGGAAGACAAGGGTAAGGTACAATAAATGCATACAGCAATTCTTGCAGACCAGATTATCCAGAGGCTGGGAACAAGTTTGGCCAATTCCACCTTACCAAGTCAGGGCTTACATTTTGGTAATGAAAGAAAGAGGTTGGACTTTTGGAAGGGCAAGAAGTACATTGTCTGCTCTGATTTTTACACATTTCAGGTACAGACAATGTTTAAGGGCTGGGGGAAACAAACACCCAAGAGGCCTGTAAGCGGTACCCCATAGGTCCAGCGGTGTTATGTAAGCTGTGGCTTGCAGTTTCAAATGTTTGTTTTTCTTCTTATGATGTAGCATTATTTAGGGCTGCCTTTCTGCTGACTTTTTGTGGGGCATTTAGTTGGTCTGAAATTATTCAACCAAACAAGAAGAAAGGTCACCGGACAGTTTTACCAGTGGCACATGTACATTTGCTGGGGGAGGACACTTGGGTTTATGTGGCTAAATCCAAAGTGGATCAAGAAGGCAAAGGTCAATGGGTAAGAGTGGTTATCCCAAAGGGTTTGTTATGGGACTTGATTAAAGTGCTACTAGAGTACTGCAACTATAGGGGAAGGCCAAATGGTCCATTCGTTTGTCATTAGCAAGGTGAACCTCTGACACAGTATCAGGTAAGAGCAGTTTTAAAGGAAGCAATCAAGTTGAGTGGCCTAGACTCAGATAAATATACATTACATTCCTTTTGAATAGGTGCAGCCTCATTTGCACATGCAATGGGAGCCTCACAGACCGACATTATGAAGATGGACAGGTGGAAGTCCAATGCTTAGAAAGGCTATGTAAGGTGTAAATGGCTTTAACTCTTGTCCTTTATATTTCAGCTCTCATATCTTTGGATCAGGAATACATCTGGATAGTGGGTCATTCTTTCATTCAGAGACTCCATCGCGTTGTCCAGGGCAGGCGGGGTTTCTCCTTCCAAGGAGGAAAACAAGCTTCTTGCAAAGCAATTTGGTTTGGTGTGTCAGGAATGCGGTGGCACCATCTCAGGGCAGTACTACAGCAAGCTGCAAGAAACATAAATCTCCTACTGCCATTTTATTGCACCTAGAGGGTATTAATATTTGTCAACATCCAATAAAAGAGCTAATTGGTTTGATGGTACAAGAGGTATATTGCATGCATGAATGCTGGCCACAAGCTATTATCTGCTGGTCAGAAGTGGTACAGAGAAAGAAATGGAGGGGGGCTAGGTCCATTAAAGCTGTGGAGAGAATGAGAAGGAGAATTAATAATTCTATGGATAAGGTGTTAAGGGACATTAATGGGTTGTACATTCCTCACCCTGGCATTCAAGTCTGTTGGCCAGACAGGTATGATAAGGATGGGGTTCATTTATCTGAAGAAGGTTTGGGGATTTTTTTATAAGGAATTGCAAGCTGGTTTAGCTTTGAAGGGCATTCACTTAGGATAGGTTGAGATGTGCTGGCGGAAGGGAGGAATATTCCTCCTTTCTGTGGCGGAAGACAGGAAAGGTAAGGGAGGCCATGGTAAGTGGGGGGGGTCACAGGACTCTTCAGCTGGACCTTCCACAGGCCAGACAGCCCCAAGGGATTGTTGCCAGGGGACTTATCAGCCCGACAATGGCTCCTTGGCAGATTGAAAGGTGGCCCAGAGGAATTGTGATGAACTGTGAAATGAAAAAGCTGTTATGATGTGGGTATGTTGAATCAGAAGGGCCGGATAGTGATGTGCTGTCTGTTGTCCTGTAGGTTTAGCGGAATGCTATGAAAGAAATAAAATGGCCTCCCTGACATTCCTGCCTTGTGCACATCTCATAATAATTGGCTTCTATTTGAGTAAATGTCAATAAACACATGGCTGCGGCCATTTAATCCATCTGAGGTCTCTGTGTTTTTTATTTAATATACAGCTTGTGGCAACCCTGATTTGTAAAGCATGTAACTTCGATACATTTATTGTCAACGGTGCCAGCGGAATGATAATGTTCTGAGCTGGTTTTTGAATATGGCTCAAAGGTTGATATGGATCATTAAATGAATTATGAACACTATTTGATATGGAGCATGTAGTGAATTGAACACTATGTTAAATGTTTTCTAAAAGATCATTCTGTTGGCATCAATGGCAAGGAAAGATATTGGTTCACTAAACTTTATTAAAATCAGGTAGAGCTGTACCAATCTCGGACAACAATGGCTGGCAAGCCAATCGCAGCAAGCCATCATTTGTTTGAGGCAGGTCAGCTCGGACTCAGGTTTCAGTGGGGGGAGAGGGGAGGTGGAGGACAGGTAGTGTCAGGATAGGTAGGAGGGCTGAGTCGGGCTGGGCTGTCCAGGAGAAAGGTTGAAAAAGCTGGGAACAAAACAAATCAGTCTTTTCAACCTCACCTTGGCAGCTTGTCCCACCCTACCCACCCCCTCGTAAAATCAGGGGTGTACTTGTCAGTTAGTTTAGGACCAGGTAAGGTACTTAGGGAACCTGGTGACCTACAAAGGTGATCGCACTAGGCGTCGTGAAGAAATTTCTTGTTTTTGTCCACTGGGTTTTCAGGTTTTCACCTTCTCCTCCGGGTAAGATAGACAAGTTAGGCTCGATTGTCACAGTCATGTAAGCGGAAGACAGGAAAGGTAAGGGAGGTCAAGGTAAGTGGGGGGGAGGTCACAAGACTCTTCAGCTGGACCTTCCACAGGCCAGACAGCCCCAAGGGATTGTTGCCAGGGGACTTATCAGCCCGACAATGGCTCCTTGGCAGATTGTAAGGCGGCCCAGAGGAATTGTGATGAATTGTGAAATGAAAAAGCTGTTATGATGTGGGTATGTTGAATCAGAAGTGCTGGATATTGATGTGCTGCCTGTTGTCCTGTAGGTTTAGGGGAATGCTATGAATGAAATAAAATGGCCTCCCTGACATTCCTGCCTTGCGCACATCTCATAATAATTGGCTTCTATTTAAATAAATGGCAATAAACACATGGCTGCGACCATTTAATCCATCTGAGGTCTCTGTGTTTTTTATTGAATATGCAGCTTGTGGCAACCCTGATTTGTAAAGCATGCAACTTCGATACATTTATTGTCAACGGTGCCAGGGGAGTGATAATTTTCTGAGCTGTTTTTTGAATATGGCTCAAAGGTTGATATGGATCATTAAATGAATTATGAACACTATTTGACATGGAGCATGTAATGAATTGAACAATATGTTAAATGTTTTCTAAAAGATCATTCTGTTGGCATCAGTGGCAAGGTAAGATATTGGTTCACTAAACTTTATTAAAAGCAGGTAGAGCTGTACCAATCTCAGACAAAAGTAAAGATGCATAACTTGCATCTAGGGGACAGAGTTCTTTTGAGAAATTTGGGACTACAAGGAAAGCATAAACTAGCTGACCACTGGGGATCTGAGATTTACATATTTTGTTCTCAGCTACTTAATATCCCTGTCTACCAAGTTTGCCCTGTGGGGAAAGAAGGACTCATTAAAACCTGGCACAGAAACAGCTTAATGCCTTTGGAAAAATCAGTGAGACTCATGAATCCGGAATTCAGATTGGCTCAGCGGAAGTCTAACTCAAGGCGATCCAGAAAACTAAAGTGGAGAGGAACTATCCTCTCCAATATTCAAGAGCCTATGCTTCCTCCTGCTGAAGGAGAGGAGGACAGTGATGATGACTGGGGTTTCAGTGGGCTTTTTTATGAGGATGGTCAAGACCCTGTGGGCTGTAATTTCAAAGTAAATGCACCGGAATTCATCCCTTGTCAATTTGAGCAGCTCAGACCTAGCAATAGACTAAGTAATGTTTCTGTGCCTCTTGTAGAACCTGATACTGATGGAGGCCCTGCTATGCAAACTTCAGAAAATAGTGCTGAGGATAGTTGTACCATTACAGAAAACGAAAGTGAAGCTATACAAGAGGAGATCTTAGAAGTAGACAATATGACTACTGAAGAACTAGATACTGAATGTGATGTGAGTGACAAATCTTCCGATCAAAATTCCTTAGCTGTCTCTTCCAAACAAAAACTGCAGAGACTGATTCGGCCCCCAGTGATGATGGATGGCTGATGGAAGATGTGAGTACAGCAGTGATGGCAGCCATTGTTGTTACATGTGGGGGAACATACAGGTGTGGACAGGGGAACATTAGTGGCTCATGCAGTGCCACAAGTACTCATGTCAGATGTAGGAGTAGGGTCAGGCTGTATAAATAAAAAAATGCTCTCGTTGCCAGAATGCTGGTGAGAGCACAGCACAGTATCCTCTCATAGACGTCTGGTTGATGCCTCTCTCTCTCTTGGACACTGCAATGTCTGATCAAAGGGAGGTTTGATGGTTTTCAGGCAGAGGGACAAAGTTCATACAAAAAAAAGCATTAATCCATCCAACATGTTCATCCATTTTATAACTATATTCATTTTCAGCCATTTTACTGTTCAGGGTTTCCTAACACCCCAAGACCAGTATCCAAGAACTTGTTCATGCACCATTTTTTTTACATCAAACAGAGATAACGTATGTACTTAATTCCAAACACTAATTGACCTTTTTTGTTTAGTTAATTAGCCAGAAATATCTTAAAGTACCCGCAGAGACATTATAATCATGTAATATCCAAAACTGTTGCTACATCTGGCATCATAGAGTAAAAAGAATGGAGTCCTGACTCCTGCCTAGATGCTAAATGTGCCATGCTACAGACTTGTATCATTAAGCAATCAGCACAAGTTCTCATATTGATGGTATTTGTTTTACCTCTGACAAAAAAGTGCAAAAAGGGAGGAATGTTATATGTGCTCCAGCCCATGTACATGCAGAATATGTGCGCACACTATCAGCTAAACTGTCCAGTTGAGCAATAACAACAGAGTGCACGTAACATTAAATGTCAGCTGTGGTCTTCAGGTATTTATTGATATTTTACTTTAAATATACTTGACAAGGAAATAAACAGCTGTCTCCATTATCATGTACAGTTTTTCTTATAGTTGTCTCTTGACAGGCAGATACAAGTATTCCCCTTCAAAATGTTCTCCTTTTCAGGCAATGCTCATCTTTCTGCAAAAGCATTTAGGTTACTGAACGTCAGGATTTAAAACAGGTCTTTTTTTGTAAGAAAGTAGGCAAAAGGTTCCATCTAACCAGGAATACAGTAGGGTTTTCTGACATCATGCTTCCCAAGGATAAGATTCTCTGATGAATATTGTGCGGCTAGATAGTTCATCAAGTGAACATACCATAAGCACCGAAAAAAGAGGGGCGGATTCCCTAGTCAATATTGTCTTGTAATGTGGATGGAAAACCTAAGGAACTCAGTAGAATAAGCGGATGTGACAGTAACTGCTCAGACACATTTGCGAATTACATAAATTTGCTTGTTGAATCATTTATTCTAATAGGAAGAGGTAATTGAACTGGAACAAATGACTTTTTTCCAGCCTGAATTGGGCGTAAGGTAAAGAACTATTAATAACGTAAGAAACTTGCAAAGTTGTGAAAACAGTTAAGCATTAACTTAGATTGTATTACTTTACATAATGTTGTGACAGAAGGCGATCACTTGTCTTTTTACTCTGCTACTTTTGGGTGCATTTAATGTGTAGCTGCTAACTCTTTCCACTTTGGGTTACCCAGCCCGCTCTAACTGCCTCTTGTCCTTTAGAAGGCCCCTGTAGATTCAAACCCACAGCATACTCGGTGTGTTTTCCAAGGCTCAGAAACCATCTCAGTGAAAAAGAACTTTCTAATGTTCAGGTTAAAAAGAGTATCTTCAAGTGTATCAAATGTCCCTTGGCCTTATGCCTTAGTTCCACTCTTTTAATATTTTCTACATACTGTCTTATTAATGCTTAGACAAGGGGCGAAACATATTTCGTCACCCCGATCGGAGAATGAACTTTGTGCTAATATAATGGTAAAATCTGGTAAAAAAAACAAGTCCCCCACTTCACAGAAGAATGTTAACCAAATGCCTGCCATTTTTTTACACTTGATAAAGTGGGTAAGCTTTTAGCAAGCATAAAATAATTTAAAAAATAAATTAATAATACAAAAGGTAAGCTGGAAAAGGAAACTGCAAAATCAGTTGCAAAGACTTACAGTTTTACCTACTCCTCACTGTGTGGTTTTAAAAAAGCCACATTAAACAAGGTAAAAAAAAAATTCTGTGAGTGTGTGTGTTTGTGGTGTGTGTGTGCGTGTGTCTGTGTGTGTGCATATGTACATGCGTATGTGAGACAGAGAAAGAGAGATTGAGGAAGAGAAAGGGAGAGCACATACCTTTCAACTTCTTTCCTCAAGAATTTTGATCTGAAAAGTTTTTATTCAACATGTACTATGTGAACAGTAGGAAGTCTAAAACAATAATGTCTGGCTTTATTGACTAACTGTAACCTCCACCGGTTTACCAGAAAATAAAGGCAGCAAATTAGGGATGTTTTGCCAAATCAGGGACAGTTTGGGAGGGGAGGTTGCAGTGCTTTGCACTGTATTATTATTATTATTTTTTTTCTTTCATTCATTTTATCACAATGACAGGTGAGGTATATTCAGTCAGGAAAGTGACTATAACTGCTTGGCACGTTTGTGTTTTTTTTTCTGTATATCTATTATATCTGTATGTAACTACATGTGTGTTTCTATGTGTTTTTGTGTGAATCTGTATGTCTCTATCTCTGCATGTTTATCAGTCTTGCTTTCTGTCTGTGTTGCTGTGTGTGTGCATGTGTGTGTCTGTGTGTTGACATTAAATACTTAGGTAACTTATATTTTGATTGTAAAATACCTCCTCCAACAACAATTACATATGTTACAGCAGTTTTGAAGCCTTAGGAGGAGGAGGAGAGTTATTTTACATCAAAAATATAACAGTCGTACATTCTAATAAAAAAGCAAGTATGAAAAATTTATTGATAGCCCATTGTCAAACAGCAGTAATGCTCTCCAGCACTGGGGCCTCACAGCACCCCTGGGCTTGCAGTAATTCCGCAAATACACCCACCCTGTCAGGTATTGCCTGCATATCAAATCCTGTCTCGTTTCTTTTTACTCCTGTTTTTTTACTCTATCTCTCTCTCCCTGTCTCTCTTTCTCTCTCCTAATGTCTAATGAACAAAAAGTCAGCAATTCTATATGCTGTTTTGTATTCCTTTCCCTCTGTCACACTAATAATGATATTTGTGACCTTCCTGCAGAAGATTTCCAGTTGACATACATCATTTTCCTTATAGGGTCTCTGGAACTGCAGACCGTATTCCAGATGCGATCTCACTAGCTACAGCAATGTTTGTATAAGTGTCATGTAACTGGAGGTTGTGTCCCATAGAGTACAGCTTAACACTTCCTTGCCCCTCCTTCCTACTATCTCTGTTTGTGTTTGAAAGTCCAAATTAACATGATGATCTTTTTCGAATGACCTTTTCAGCCACAACTGCTCCTCATTTAGTGTCTTTTAACTTACCCCTTACTAACCAGGCAGAGCATTTAACAGGACAGCCATCTCAGTAGTTAGTGACAACCAGTTTTTAGCTTTAAGAGCATACATTACGTGGATCAGTGCCACCTGAATACATGTGGGCTGTCCCAGGAATACCTCTGAGGCTCTAACCAATAGTTTATCTGGGGGAGGTCCTGTAGCATACTGGTGACCGGTACCTTTAAATATACTGCTCAAGAAAAGTCATACTGACTGGCAGCCTCTTTAAGGACCGTAATCCAGAAACAATCACGTATTTTAGGGGTAATGAAGGACATCTGCAGATATGAGTACGTAAAGCACAGCTCCCTAGAACACAGCAGATTTGTGATTTTGAATCAGATGTGGGTTAGGGTAGGGCTCTAGCTGCAATTACAGAGACCAAAAGGAAAAAGGAAGACAATTTGGGGGCTGTCTCTGTGAGGGAAGAGACCTGAACCTTTAGAAAAGAAGCTAGATAGGCATATTACTATCTGTTTAAAACGTAAAACTATTTTGTTGTTCCCTGTTACTGAAACTGGAAAGAGAGCTACTCTGCTATCTAGGAGGCCCTGTAAGTACTGCTTTATTTTTCCATCTACAATGCCAGTGACCTGTTTGAAAGGAATATTACATTTAAGTATAAAAGTTTGTGTACCATGAAAAAGACTAAAGTATAAATTTATTCATGTTGAACTACCAACTGGCTTGTTTAATAAGAATTCAATGTATTTTCTGATCTTTATTTCTGAACTTTTTTAAATTATTTTTTTAAGTCACAAAGCTGATAGCAGTAACTGCATGGTTTGTCAAAAGCCACCCTACCATGCAGTCTGCATTGGCTGAAGTAAAGTTTCTACAATAAACCAAACAATATATGTATGTGTGTGTGTATGGATTCCATTTGTTTGGTTGAATGAAAACTCATTCATTTGATTGCAGTCTCATTTCACAGAATAGGGTTAAGCACAGTACTCTACTAAAGAAGTAGGAATCTGCTGCAATGTATAAATAGGTTTTTATGGTGGATTACGAAGTTGGTGATATGACTTGCATATACTTACATAAAATGTGGTGTGGCTTCTGTTTGTATGCCAGGACTGATTCATTGTGTATAGTATATGTAAGCAAGGTGTCGGGGGAACTCTTCCATATGTGGGGGCGAAAGGAAATGCCCCACTTCATGAGCACTTTAGGGTGTTTTAATCTGTAAACTATCTTCTTACAATGGTGACTTGACTAAATGAGTTTTCAAACACCTGAGCTTTTGAGCTTCCAACTGGTTGGATTCAGTGTTTTCTGATTCAACCAATTGCGTGTTCTGTCAATGCCATTGACACACACCACATGTGTATATATATATATATATATATATATATATATATATATATATATATATAAAATATTTTATATATATATATATGGTTCTACCTGACATAGTCGAAACCACACAACACAGACAACCACATCACCACACCACAATATTCGATAGTCCATAAACACGAAAACCACACATAACCCATAACCAAATAACGGTACACAAACAAAACACGAAACCCACACACACACACACCACACACAATAACAAACACAACACAACACCAACCAATTCACACACACACACACACACACACACACAAAACACAAGCAAGCCCCCAAAAACCTAAAATACCCACCTAACCCTTCATCTTTACTATACCTCCTAACCCTACTAACCCTAACTAACCCTAACCCTCTCCCTCCCCCCTCTCCCTTACCCTAACTAATAAACCTAAACCCCTAACCCTAACCTCCCTTAACCTAACTCCTAACAACTCCTAACCTACTCCACTCCTAACCCTCCTAACCCACCCCTTAACCTACCCTAACTCACCTAACCCACTTACCACCCTAACCCCTAACCTCCCCACACCTAACACACTTCACTCCCACCTGACTTACACCTTCGTCAATACCGTGTACCTTACACAGCTCTTTCATCGTCGGGCATCCTCGACGTTTGGTTCTGCATTACGTCGTGTCATTGTCGATCAGTCGCGACTTGGTGCCCGCACTGGTCTTCTTCTTTTCTCTTCTCGACGATTCTCGTCTTCCTCCGGATTCTTGCGTCGGGTCTTTGTCGCTGTCGTTATATATATATATATATATATATATATATATATATACATATCAATATATATATATATATATATATATATATATATATATATAATTTTATATATTGTATACATGCACATATACATGTATATATATTTATATATATATTTATATATATATATATATATATATATTTATATACATATATCTACATATACACACACACACACACACATGCACACACATAAATAGAAAGATAGATAAAAACACATACATATACACGTATAGTTAGATAGCAGGTAGCCCTAGGTCTATAGGTTAGTCCTAGGCTATTGACCCAGAGGAATATTTGTAGCCTAGCTACAACTTCCCAGTTCATAAAAACCCATTGTTATGAATCACTAATACCTACTTTTGACCCCTTTCTGTGATGGCTTGAGGGTGCAAACCTGGGGTGCAGTTATGTGTGCCTATCCATTGATCCATAGGTTCATAGGTTAGTAATAGGCTATCTGCCCAAGGGCATTTATAAGCCTAGCCAGAATGTGTTGGCTTTTGCCACCCCCTTAGATTAGTTCCCTGTGCCCCTGTCCAGCAGAGCCATTAGTTCCCTGTGCCACTGTCCAGCAGAGCCACTGCAGTGATCCCCAGGGTAAATTTTCTGTTTCCCATCCACCCATCAAGGTTTCTCTTGAAGAGTGTTAGTGAATGGCTCTGCCTGATATATACTGGAATCCTGTTCCAAAGCTTGCGGAGTCTCTAGGACAGGAATCTATCCCTCCAGCATGTCCTGTTTATCATTGTGGTGAGGTTTATATCTCTAGAGCATGTGGTTCTTCGGGATTTGTTTTTTTTTAGGTGGAGCATGTCCATCAATTCTGGGTTGGACATGGCCTTGTATGCCAGGCAGAGATCACCTCTGAGTAAGTGGTATGCAACTGAGTACAGCTGGAGTTTCTTAAGTCGGGCTGCATAAGGCATCTGTTTGAGGCCAGTAATCCTCTTGGTGAGGTACTTTTGTGGTCTTTCCAGCTGTTGCAGGTGTCTTGTAAGGTACATCCCAAATGGAGCATTGTATTCTATAATGGGTCTAATGAGTGATAAGTAGAGAGGAACAATAACCTCTGTATTTAGAGGACTATTTAGAGGACTACCACATATGTGGTAGTTTGTGGGTATTTTGTTTTTTCCAAAGGGGATGACTATGCACTTTTTTGCATTTAGTTTGAGGCCATGATTTTGACACCAGGTATCCATCTCAGTGAGACCCTTCTGGAGGGTGTCTGTATCAGCTGGGGAATCAATTATGGCCCATAGGTTGCAGTCGTCTGCGAACTTGGTCAGCCATAGTACTCCTATGCTTGCCTGTACCTCTGAGAAGTATATACCAAACAGGAGGGGCCCTAGGACTGAGCCCTGGGGGTCGCCACTTGTAACCGGTTTAGAGTTGGACATAGAGCCTGCAACTCTCACCATGTGGGTTCTATCCATGAGCCAGTTGGCAACCCATCTCGTGACATAGGGGTTTATGTTCAAACTGATGAGCTTGTCTATAATACTAGAATGGGGAATGGTGTCAAAAGCCTTTGTGAGGTCTAGGTAGGCTGTGTGGACCTCCTTTCCCTCATCTAATGCCTCGGTAACTGTCTCAAAGAAGTCCACCAGGTTTAGGAGGCATGATCTGCCCTTAACAAAGCCAAACTGGGTAGGGTCCAAGGTTTGGAGGTTCCCATGTTATGCTTAAAGAGGGTCAGCGAGCTACTTTGATTTTCTTCCAAGGGAAGTCTTTTCCATAAAAGAGAAATTCTCTGTCTATCCCACAGGCAGGTCCTGTTGTTGTTTTGGTGGAAGTTTAAATCACTTGAGCATGTGTCTGGGTTGTTGTTTTGTGGATGTGCTGGAGATCACATAGGATAGGATGCATTGAGGCACTGTAGGGCAGACAGAGGTCTCATCCCAAGACTGTGTAGAAAACAGAAAAGAGAGAGCATGCTTTAAGATGGTCTATGTAACACAAGGAAGAGATGCCCTTGATTGTCTTAGTGAAGAAATGCAGTGGCCTGTCAAGCTGTATTATATGACTAGTCAACTACACATCAAAGGAGACATTAAACTCTAGTATGTGCCTGATGAGGGAGAAGCAGAGAGGGATGATAACTTCCCTAGACCTAGAAGAGACCCCTGATGATCAGTCTGGCTACATAAAAGGATTGCCTTACATTGAGGGATTCATGGTGATCAAAGAACAGTTCATTGTCAAGGAAAGTGCCCAGGTCCCTAATGGCTGAATCATTTTTCAAAGACGTGCCACCACATAAGTGCCAAGGTTTGCCAAAGGCCAAAGTGCCGGGACAAGGCACCACTTGCTGGTGTTATTAGGTTAGCCTGGAGAATCTGGAAGTCAGATAGTCAGATGAGAAGATGGCTTAGAATTTACAGTCTTGGTCTACATATATGTATACATATATATATATATATATATATATATATATATATATATATATATATATATATACATACATACATACATATAGATATATACATATCAATACCAAACACGAAACACACCAGTTCCAGTCAAAAATAAAATATGAAGTAAAAACTGGAAGGCACAGAAAGCCAGGATAACCAGTAATCCACAAACGTTTATTGATAAGCCACAGGCTAAGCGGTTTCGTCTTATAAAAAAAGATATCTTCAGAACCTAACTTTACAAAAGCAGAGTGAGTTCAAATATTGTTACAAATCAAAGTAAAAAAGACACACCCTCACTCACACATCTCTCAGTATCAATCATGTGATCCCACAACTTAGAACGTTAAAGACACATTACACCAAACTTTTATATTAAAAACCACAATTTCTTTACATTAATATATATTCTTTAAAACACAGCCCTATGTGTACCTTTATGCTATTTAAATAATTTTATATTTTTTTATATTTTATTCAATCTTAATTTTAATTCGCTAGCTATGGAGATGTTTTCATTTAGTCCTGGCAAGGTTGTTGCATCAAACCTAAGCTGCCACAACATCTCTTGGTGCAGCGGTTTGTTTTTCCAGTCACCTGGAAACACTTGTTGGCCATTGAACCTGTGATTCTATGCACTATTTTCTTAACAATTTTTCCCAGAATGTTAAAAGAGATCATCTCTAAGCAGACAAATTCAGAACATCAGGATCACTGATCTATTCATGGAATGCATAGCAAAACACGTGAATGTTATGTAAGGCTTATTTCCACTAATTAAATATGGTAATGATACAAAGTGTTTTTATGCCATAACTTTCACATAAAACAAATCAGAGCAATAACTGACTGATGTTAACAGATTTTGTAGTAGTTTGATATTTGGTTCCTAAGTGTTTCTACAGTTGTGCCAAAATTTCCATTTAATTCATGCCTGGTTATTCTTCAGAAAAGTCTATTCAACCTAGTCTGTCTAAACACACACACACACAGACACAGAGTCTCACACACACACACACACACACACACACACACACACACACACACACACACTGCACATTAAAGTCCTTTTTATCACTGACTAAAATCAAATACCCGTCTTTATTATGTAAAACTGTGCAAAAGGCTTTTTTTGTTACCTTCAAAATCATAATACCACAGAGTATATTTCTGGCAGTTCACTTTTTCCACATGAAGCTAACAGTCTACAGGGTGGGTGGTAATGTGGAATACCAGACCTCTAAGGGCTAAATGACCCCTTGCCCAATCAAATTGGACAGTATTGTGCCCCTAGGTCATGTGGAATTCCTTGTACTGCCCACCCTTTTGGATAGTATCACTTTGTCGAAACTCTAAA
This sequence comes from Protopterus annectens, assembly GCF_019279795.1. Classification (NCBI taxonomy): domain Eukaryota; kingdom Metazoa; phylum Chordata; order Ceratodontiformes; family Protopteridae; genus Protopterus; species Protopterus annectens. The sequence continues at coordinate 1,106,838,483 of NC_056745.1, read as the reverse complement.
CCCTTATGCATGATAAGGACATAAGTGGGTATGGTCACGTTTCCTTATGTGTCCCCAGAGTCCATGTTTCTGTTTAAAGTCCATGGCCTTCTATGGGAAATTCTGCACAAACAGACCTTAATGTGAAACTGCACATTCTTTGTGTCAGTATGTAATACATGCTGTTTCCTACTCAGTTATTGGTAAGCAATGCTTTTGAATGGACACACAGTCTCGCTCTGTTACAAATACAGAGAAAAATAGGAATATACAAGAAAAGTAAGTCATACAGTTCCCAGCCAGCCTTGCGTCATGTTCCATTGTGGAAGGTTATGTGATATGCTAATATGATATGTCTAATGCTTCAGTATTGTTCTGTCTGTTTCCATGAGATAAAGCATCCCTTGGGTTGATTATTATTAAACAGTGAACAACTTTCTCTCTCAGTACAAGGATGTAGGGACAAAATTGCACCCCCAAACAAACTTCTTTTTTCATAGCAGGTTTGCAGATGTA
>NC_056745.1:1106730488-1106832988 GCF_019279795.1 Protopterus annectens | reverse complement strand
CAGACATAGAGTTTTTATTTTATAGTTGTTCTTATTTAACTAGAAATTGTAGTGTATTCATCTGTGCAGCAATTGTATCAGTCTCATCACACAAGGCATGCTTGACTCCACAGTAATAGGTCATCACCTACTATACCTTCCAAGCTTTTGGTTACCTGTGCAGCAGCTTGTTGGAACACCTCTGGATAATGAAATACCAAATGGAAGTTTAAAAAATCTGTGCCTTCCTAATAGAGCACAGGTTTGAACTTGCTTCTTCTGGTTTTATTTGCCAGAATCCGTAATTTGTATCTAATATTGAGAAAAAATGCATCTGCCATTATTGATACTGCTTTCTCACATGCAAGCAATATACCATGTGCTCTTTTAATCACTTTATTCAGATATTGCATGTAAATACAAATACAACTCTTTTCATGCTTACCAACAGCAACTGTACTCTTTAGCCATTTGGTTGGTTCTATCTGCATCATAATTATGCATAAACATTCCATTCACTTCAGTTACTTTCTGTTTTACTTCTGAGAGTTACTGGTTGTTAAATAAATTTGTTAGAGTCAGACTGTAAAAATCATCTGGCATTCAAAAACAATGTCAGTCAATAACAAACAGTAATGCAGGAAGACTCAAGTATCTAAAACTCTAATACTCTAATGTACATTAGGAGGCAAAAAACCATACACAAACTTGTACAGAATTTTGTCTGACTTTATTTAGGCAGTGTTTGCCATTTTATATCATTTACAATCAGCTTTTGCCCACCTCACTGACGTGGTCAGTGACAGGGTCTTTACATCATAGTAACTTATGAAAAAGTGCTGAGATAGTGCTTTTCAAAAATCTTTTTCCCATGAGAATATTACAGCCTTGCAAAGCACCTGGTCAATCACAATGTCCTTCCGAGGATGTAGCCAATTCAAGGCTCTTAGATTAGCTCGAATACAATGGATGAATGTCTCTTTAATACATTTCTTTGTCTCTCTGTTCACCAGCTGGACATTATCTCTGATAGTGCGCACAAGGCCATTCTTCTGGTGGAAGCAGGAAAAGATACACATGCACACAGATTCATTATTTTCTAACTTTGCAAAATAATCTTTACTGACAGAAATGAGCCAGCCGAGCTGCCAAGGCCAAGTTTCTAATCACACTGCAGCTTATGCTTCAAGCAATAATATGCGAGTTTATTTCTACTATTATTCTAGTAAAACAGAATTAAATGCATTACATATTACTCTATTTTTCAATCTATATATTTCATATATGTTCAAGTTATATATCTAACCACACAACTTATATATGTCTGAATATGTGAATGCATATTTTTCTAACATTCTCCCTCCTGTTAATGCATTTCATTCTATTTGAAACATAAACAATATCATTTCATTTCTTAGCCTTTTCCTTTTCAAGGACTTTCAGCTAAGTAAGTCATTTATTTTATATTTCAGAAAAAGCATCATCTGAAATTAATCTTTCAATTTCAACACTTTGGTAAAAAGTTTTAGTAACAGATATATCAACAAATTTTTGATTAATCTTTTCATGCAGGAATTTCACAGTAAACACATGCTCCTATTAGGAGTATACCCACACAAATAGCAATTAAATGTTTAATAGGATGGAACCCCCAAACAGATTCTGGAAAAAGTCCGTCAGTGGGTTTGGGTCTGGTTTAGTCATTGCTGATACTTGCTGAATTACCTCTAGGTGGTCATTGATTTCATGTTGGTTGTCTGGAATGTACGCACAGCATTCTTCTTCGTGTACCACCTCTTGCCGCTAGGGTGAAGTAAAGAGCCATTCGATTTTGTAGCACAACAGTTTTTATTGCATTCAGTTCATTAGTCACCAATTCTAGGGTGGAAAAAGTTGCATTGCTCATGACTTTTTGACAGCTTCCTCAGCTCCCAGATCGATTTGACTGCTCCATAGGCTGGTGGTATTTCTGCCCTGGATATAACACTGTTGCCCAAGTCCATATGAGTCAATTTACTTTTGTCTTTCACTGAATTATGGTCTTTTTAACCAGCTTGATTTTACCAACTGGATTCACAGGTTTTTAACTGGACCTTCAGATTCTCGAGCTGTTTTTCTTCGTTTTGTATTTTACCCAAAGGTAATTCTGCAGTATGTCTTATTGCTGAAACCAGATAACCCAAAAAACAACTGCCGGACCAATTCTCAGGTAACCATTCATATGCCTTTTTCCCACAAATAAAATCATTACTTTGGTACTAATACGTGTTATCCCTGCATGAAACATTTTTCTATCCTTAATAGACAATTGCTTAGTTAAGACTGGATTGTCACATACTGCATTTAATGTAGTTTTCATTGAACCCGGATATGAATCATGGTTAGTATTACAAACAGTACCCCCACTTTTGACTTTAATGTAACATTTATAAGACATTGTTATATTACCATTACTCCAGCCCACCTGGAGGCTATCACTTTGTAGAAACATACAACTCCTTTTTGTGTGACAGGTAAAAATAAAGCAATTTTGTCCTGTGATCTCACAGTTTCTGTATAAAAAAAACTTTCCAAAGTCTCATTTTATCCCCAGAGGGACAGTGGACGTTACAGTCTTTTATATGCTGTTGGTATAGCTGTACAAACCCAGCAATTTGAAATGTGCATAGTTTTTGTATGCACAAGCTTCATGGTCAGGTATGTGTTAAAGTTTGGATGCCAGTCTATAAACAGTTCATCACGTCTTCTCACTTTCACTTGTGTGGTTGAGTGCAGGAAAACCACAATAAGAGAAAATTGTCACACTTATAGTCAACAAATGCACAGTTAACAAAATAATTATGCAATAGTTCTTGGGTTGCTCTGCTTTTTGTTTGCTTTACTCTTGGCCATTTTGCCCTTGTGTATCAGTCACAAAGTTCTTATTTAGCTGAAAGTTCTTTTGTCTGAAAAGAGTTAAACTGCAAAACAGATTTATTTATTAACAGTTTTTATATAATTAGCTAGTGAACTGTCAGCCTCCAGCTCTGCAGGCATGAGAGCTTTTACTGAGGCACATAATATGCCCTTCCAAATACTACTTTAAAGGGGATCAAACCCTTTACATTTGTTACTGTTTTCATGCTCGGCAATGCTAGAGGTAAACAGCAAATCCAATTCTTCTGAGTCTCACTCATCAACTTTCTTAACTTGTTTTTTTAAAATCCCATTGTACCTCTCCACCAGTCCTGCTGACTGTGGGTGGTAAGCACAGTGATTCCTTAAGGAAATCCCAAAAAAATCTCCCAAGTTGTTGAATTGTCTGATTGACAAAATGTGTCCCATTGCCACTATAGATTTTTTTCGGTATGCCAAATCTAGGAATTATTTCCTTTACTAGGGCCTTTGCCACTGTTGCTGCATTCGGATTCCTGGTTGGAAAAGCTTCTACCCATTTTGAAAACATATCTATGATCACTAAACAGTATTTCTTTCCTTCACATTTATTCAACTCTATGAAGTCCATACAAATAGTATGGAATGGATATGGTGGTGTAGGGAAACTCCTTGCTTGTTTAAAATGCTCCTTGTGCATGGTGCTTGTTACAAGTGTGACAAGCTGCACAAAATTTTATTGTATAATTTATGTATCCATATGTTTGGAATATTTTATTTACTAACTGTACCATCCCCTGTTGAGACATGGCTCTGCCCATGGCTCAACAAAGCTGCATATCTAAATAAATTAGACGGCAATATTGTTTTTTTTTTTTTCCCTTTGGAAATGTACAGTCCATTCTCAAAAATTGCACCTTGTTTTACCCAGTTTTGTTTTTCTGCTTTTGTAGTAAGCATTTGCATTGTTTTTAACATGTCTAAATCTAAAATCTCAAAGGGTTGTAATTTTCATTTAAAAATAAAGTTTCTGAGTCTGAGGCTGCTTGCTTTGCAGCTGCATCAGCTCGTGCATTACCTTTTGAAATTTTATCCTGTTGTTTTGTATGAGCTACACATTTACAAATAGCTACTTTGGTAGGCAACTGAATAGACTCTAATAGCTCCAAAATAAATTGCATGATTAATAGGTTTTTTACTGGATGTAATCATCCCTCTATTTTCTTTATTGTTGTGCAAACACATGCACTGTAGAAAAAGCATACTGATTATCAGTATATATGTTTACCTTTTTTTGCCTTTTACTAAAATACATGCTCCTGTCAAAACTACCAGTTCTGCTGCTTGAGCATACAAGTTGTGTGGCAAAGTTTGTGCTTTTAGATTTTTAGTGTCTGTAGCTACTGCATACCCCACCAGATTTTTCCCTGTAGGACCCCTTCTGCATGAGCCATCCACGTAATATGTCACCTCAGCATCATCCAAGGGCATATCTGTAAGATCTTGTCTAGGTAAAGCTAACTGTTCATATGAGGTTGACTCAGCAGTATGGTCATACATGAAAGATGTCTAGCAGGAGAAAGGTATGCAACTTTTTCTTGTAGCAGAATTATTGCAACTGCATGAGGCATTCTCAATGTGAGAGGGTGGAATAACACCACTGAGGCTGAAGCCTGCACTGCCATTGCTGCTGCAACTACTGCTTGTACACAGTGAGGCAAAGATTGCACCACTGGGTCTAACTGTGATGAATAGTAAGCTATGGGGCATTGCTTATCCCCATGTTGTTGCTTTAATACTGATGTCATGTACCATTGCTTACAATTTATGGTCTAAAAAAAAACGTTTGTGATAACTTGGAAGTCTTAAAACTAATGAAGAAGCTATTCACTGCTTCAACCTGCAGAAAGTCATTTCTGCTTTTGTTTTTCATCGTAAAATAATTTGGTACCCAGCTTCAACAAAAATTAGTTGTACCTAAGAAAGACATTATTTCTTTTTTAGTTGTTGGTTTGGGTGCTTGCAAAATTGCTGTGTTTTTTTTTTTTTCTTTTCTCTTTCCCATTATCTAGTATTTTACCTTTATTGAATATCACATATCCCAGGTATCTAACCTGTGTTTTTTTCCCCAAAGTTGTAACTTACTTTTGTTTACTTTGTGTCCTTGTATTACTAAAAATTTTAATAATGCTACTGTATTCACCCTGCACTGCTGCTGGGTGCTGCTAGCAAGATGTCATTTACATAAAGTAAAATTTGACTACCTTCTGGTGGGGTAGACCCTGCCAGGTTGCTAGCCATTTTTTGTGCAAATATTATTGGGCTCTCACAATATCCCTGTGGTAGTCGAGTATATGTATACCTTTTACCCTGAAATGTAAATGCAAACCAATATTGACTATCAGGATGTATAGGTATTGAAAAGAAAGCATTGCTTATATCTACCACAGTAAAATACTTCTGTTGTGGCTTTAAATCATTTAACAAGGTATGTGGGTCTGGCACCGTGGGTGCTCTAGGTATTACTGCATTATTTACAGCTTATAAATCTTGTACCATCTGCCATTCCCGTTTGCTTTTTAACAGGAAATAGGGGTGTATCACATGGTGAATCAGGAGATTCTACCAGTACTCTTTTTTGAGTAATGCTGCTTATTATAGGCTTAATTTTTACTTTTGCATTCTTTTCCAAAATGTATTGTCTTTTCTGTGGTCTAAAAGCTGACTTTGGGGTAATTGTAACTGGTCCTGCTGCTTGAATAAGCCCTACATTTAACTTGCCTGTTGACCACAGAGTTGTTGGAATTTTACACAAGGCCTCTTCTTTTTCTTTTAATAAAAATGCTAATCAGCTGTCCTTACTAGATTGCAAGTGTACAGCTGTATGTGTCTGTGTCAACCAATTCAGTTTTGTTTTTATATCCCTTGTCCTGACATTTTTAAATCAGTCTGTTTTTCCATTTTGTTACCTTTTTTTCTAAGTCTGCCCATTTAACACTTTTGTTTTTTGTCAAGCTGACATGTGGCAGTCTATTGGACTTATATAATCTCATGAACTCCTGAGGTAATGAACAGCTTACTACACTGTTTCCCTCAGTATTTTAGCATAAAGTTTGTAATATTAATTTGTCAGCAGGATTCTTACTTATATTCCTTATCAGGTCCTGGTGTGCTACAGTAGTATGGAGTACAATGTAACAAGTGCTGCTGATCAGTGTCAAGGGAGGGTACCTTACTGATGGCTACGTTTATCAGTTCTTTGGTTACTGCCCCTGGACCAATCATAACTAGGTCCTGGCTGTACCAATACTAGGCTTTACCCTCTGATCACACCACAAAAGCATCCATTTGTCTTTGTGCTTCCATACCCTGCATGGTAGGAACTACTGCTATGCCAAATATCTGCACAAGGTCTCTTCCCAGTAAGTTTACTGGATATTTTTGCAGAAACTACAATTTTACTTTTCTGAGTCATACCTGAAACAGGGTCAGTTATTGCTATATTATGGGAAAGTGGTTCCCTGTATAGCTGTCCATTTGCTGCTTTTACTAATATATAATCAGGTGATTCAGAATGTTTTGGTAACTTGGAGGGGTGTATCAAAGTCTGTGACGCTCCTGAGTCACACAGGAATTTGACCTTTCTTTCCTCCACCAGAAGTGTTACTTCTGGTTTTGTATTTGCTAGGTAGAGCTCCAGGCTCAACAATGCTAAATCTAAAATTTTATTTTTATTTTTATCCTCTACATCTGTTTGTACTTCCTCTATTCCCTCTACTACATTCACATTTTCTTTTTGTTTATTAACCTTTCCTGATGATTTTTGGTTATTATCACTATCATATAGTCAGTCCACATCTCCTTCATCTTCTGTCATTGCTTTCTTATTTTGTTTATAGTCCCTAGCTAGATGCCCTTTTTACCTGACTGTAATACAAATACTTCAGCTCCGTCTTCAGCAGTGAAGACTTGTGCCTTTTTTTTACTATTAAAGTGTCTTTCAGTACGTCTAGCATACTCAAGTAAGGCTTACAGCCTGCTTGTTCAGTGATTTATCATATGCCTTGTAATAAAACTACTAACAGAGGCAATGCAACCTTTTAAAATGTATTTTTTAATTGTTGTTTTAAGCATTTTAATAATCTAGCATAATATCCATCTACTGTCTCATTTTCCTGTTGTATGCATTAATTAATGCAAGTCCAGTCTGCTCTAAGTTTTCATTTTTCAGAGATTTTGTCTGTTAGACCTTTTACTTTGTTGTCTAAAAATGTTTCAGAATTTTTTAAGCTTCTGTTTTTTTACAATTTGCTTCCTCAATCCACCTATGTGCTTGAGGTATGCCTAGTTGGTGCTGTTTTTCTTTGCCTGACGCCTGCATCAGATTAAAGCTTGTTTAAGGAGTTTAACTAGTGAAAGTTTATCTAGTTTACTATCAAATTTATAGTTGTTAACACATTTTGCAAAATATCTCACATTATCTGCTTACTGCAATTGCATATGCTTCACATTATCCGTTAGGGGATCTCGTGATCTCTTAGTGCACTGATTTTCATGTCTTAAAAGACTGTTACGTAACCCTTCTCTTGTACCACATGGTATCTTATTTCCCCATATCCACAGTAGTGTCTAGAATGACTGTTTACTTTGCTTTGTTATTCCCTGATCTATGACTCAAGATACAATACGACTCTCTCTCTCCCTGCTATCACAAACCTTAGCAATAGCACAGTGTAACCTGGTCCCTGATCTAAAACAAAGACAAAGAGGGAAATTTTTCTTACCTGAGCCTCCCGCTTTGACTGTCTTTTTTTTCCTTGGGGCCCAGTCTTCCGCTTTTCAGCCACAGATCAGAAAGTGGACAGCCTCTTTACACACAACAATTCAGTCGGAGGTCTTTTCACTTTAAGAAGAACCATTTTGTTTCGGCAGCTTCTCCTGCGCAGATTTATCACCACTCATGCACTCTGTGACCTGCAGCTTACCAAGGGAATTCCGGCACGATTAGGACCAAAATGTTAAATAAATTTGTTAGAGTCAGACTGTAAAAATCATCTGGCATTCAAAAACAATGTCAGTCAATAACAAACAGTAATGCAGGAAGACTCAAGTATCTAAAACTCTAATACTCTAATGTACATTAGGAGGCAAAAAACCATACACAAACTTGTACAGAATTTTGTCTGACTTTATTTAGGCAGTGTTTGCCATTTTATATCATTTACAATCAGCTTTTGCCCACCTCACTGACGTGGTCAGTGACAGGGTCTTTACATCATAGTAACTTATGAAAAAGTGCTGAGATAGTGCTTTTCAAAATCTTTTCCCATGAGAATATTACAGCCTTGCAAAGCACCTGGTCAATCACAATGTCCTTCCGAGGATGTAGCCAATTTAAGGCTCTTAGATTAGCTCGAATACAATGGATGAATGTCTCTTTAATACATTTCTTTGTCTCTCTGTTCACCAGCTGGACATTATCTCTGATAGTGCGCACAAGGCCATTCTTCTGGTGGAAGCAGGAAAAGATACACATGCACACAGATTCATTATTTTCTAACTTTGCAAAATAATCTTTACTGACAGAAATGAGCCAGCCGAGCTGCCAAGGCCAAGTTTCTAATCACACTGCAGCTTATGCTTCAAGCAATAATATGCGAGTTTATTTCTACTATTATTCTAGTAAAACAGAATTAAATGCATTACATATTACTCTATTTTTCAATCTATATATTTCATATATGTTCAAGTTATATATCTAACCACACAACTTATATATGTCTGAATATGTGAATGCATATTTTTCTAACACTGGTACTTACCTTTAGCATATGTTAGTGTCGTAACATTGCCGCAGTGGTACGGCGGTAGCGTTGTTACCTCACAGCAAGAGGTTCTCCCGTTCGATTCTCAGCTTGGCTTGTGAGTGCCTTCTGTGTGGAGTCTGCATGTTCTCCCCGTGGTTGGGTAGCGTTCAAAAGACATGCATGTGCAAACGGGTGTGCCTTCGTTGAAGGTTGGGCGTTGAGCTGCCACCTCGGTGTTTCGTAAAAATAATCTACTGCCAATCCTTAGCGGGCCGGAGTTCCGCTGTGGCGACCCCTTACCGGGAAAAAGCCGAAAGACAAACAACAAGTGTCGTAACATCAGGTTTTACTTGTATTTGATGTTCTCCTGTTTGGTTAGCTTTTGCATACCCTACATCAGCTTTATTACAAGCTGAGATAAGTACAAACTTGCAGTGTTATAAGATAGTACTGCATTTTATTTTTCTATTTATTGTTTCATTGACTATTGTGTTAAAAATAGTACTGCATTTATCTGCTTATTTATTTGTTTACTGAAAATTGTGAGCTCTCTCTCTCTGTTCTCTCTTTGTCTGCAGTTAGTTTATTCTTCTCACTTCATTGTTATTTGGTGTAGAAGCATTAGCCTATAGGGATTCTCTGTCCCTTAAATTCTTAGTCCCTTATCTCTGAAATTATTTCTGCTGAATAGTTGCATACTTGAGCTACTTGGTTGGTTTTTGCATACCCTACATCAACTTTATTACAAGCTGAGATAAGTACACACTTGCAGTGTTATAAAATAATACTGCATTTTATTTTTTCTGTTGTTTCATCGAATATTGTGTTAAAATAGTACTGCATTTATCTGCTTATTTATTTGTTTACTGAAAATTGTGAGCTCTCTCTCTGTTCTCTCTCTCTCTGCAGTTAGTTTATTCTTCTCACTTCATTGTTATTCGCTGTAGAAGTCTTTGCCTTGAGGGATTCACTGTGCTTTAAAGTCTTAGTCCCTTATCTCTGAAATTATTTCTGCTGGATAGTTGCATTCTTGAGCTGTTTCGTTAGCTTTTGCATACCCTACATCGACTTTGTTACAAGCTGAGAAGTACAAACTTGCAGTGTTATAAGATAGTACTGCATTTTATTTTTTCTGTTTATTGTTTCATTGAATTTGTTTGTTTGTTTGTGTCTTTCGGCTTTTCCCGGTTAGGGGTCGCCACAGCGGAACTCCGGTCCGCTAATGATTGGCAGTAGATTTTTACGTGTTGGCTTGCTGGGCCTAACACACAACCTTCAATGAAGGAACGTCCATTCACGCATGTCGACACACAGAAGACGCTCTAACTGAGAATCGAACGGGCAACGTCTAACTGTGAGGCGACAATGCTACTGCAGCACCACCACCGCAGTTATTGTTTCATTGAATACTGAGTTAAAAATAGTACTGCATTTATCTGCTTATTTATTTGTTTACTGAAAATTGCGAGCTCTCTCACTCTGCAGTTAGTTTTCCCCACCCACTCTCCCTGTTCTTGTTGTGGTATTAATCTTGGTAGCTTTGGAATTGATCACCCCTCCTGTAAATTTGTGTTTGAACACTCCTCCTTTGCCCATCTCATTTGCTCACTCAACCAAGTACAGTGAGATCATATTTTGATTTCAGACACTCCTACCATTCCCATCTGTTCAGCCCTATCCCGGCTCTATCCTCGTCTGTTCTCATTAGCTCATCCTGAATAATACAGAGAGAACATCTGAGTAGGCATACCCACTTAGGCCCTGAACTTGTCTGATTGAAGACTGCTGGGACAGGGCTCAGTTCTGAGGTTTTTTACTGGTTAATTGGGTAATTTGTTTAAATCAGTTTGCTCGTTTTGTATTGTTATATAAAAAAATATCACTTTATTCATCTGCTTTTACTGTTTGTGTTTCTTCCCACTTTATTACCTTATTTTGCTTGTGCTTCCTCTTAAAAGTACTCAATTGTATTATTCTGCTGCAGTTATTACTGCTTGGTAGTAGCCTGATTAAATTGTAACTGTTATTCTAAGCCTTTTGGTTTAAACACTTGTTGCTTCAGACCAGTTGTTTTACATTAAGAAGGTTTGTGGACTGCATTGTTGTGGCAGGAGAGGCTAGATTCTGCCCTTCTGAGCTGGGAATGTCTGGTTAAAGTCTTATTGTGCCTGCTTATTTGATCTGTTTCTTTCTGAAATTTGTGTGCCTTGTTTGCTGTAATCCAAAAGTTAGTAGTTTGATGGCCATTTTGGGCTAATTTCTATCTCTTTCATTTCCCTGCTATAAAAAACGCATTTGCGTGCCGGGCAGTGCCAGTTAGCTAGGGTTACACTATTCCCGGATCCACGAAGTCTAATCCTCAATTTTTCCCTTGGAACTAGACAAACTTTCAACTTAAGCACTCAAACCATTCATTTCACAGCCCAGCACTTGCTCAAAACTCATAGCAAGCACTAATTAACCCTAGCACTAGAAACCCTATACTCTCCAGAAGGACAAGGCTCTCTTTTTGTCCCTACCAGCCAATCAGTAAAACAGCTCACTTTACCTATTCAGGCATGTCCAAAAGGCAGTTTCAGGTGTACTCTCCAGTCCAACTGGTGAATCTGGGCATTTTGAGGCAATGCTACAACTGCTTCATGTACACAGACAACCCTCTCCCTCCTACCACCAAACACTAATATATGAGAGAGATGCAATTATACAGCCAAACTGAAGGCAAAGCTCTCTCAACCCAAGACTGGAACTGACAGTCAAGAGGAGAAGGAAAATACTTGCAACACACCACCAGTCTCACATAGACCTACTAAACTAACACTGGCAAATAACACACATAAATACATGAAAACATACTCGAGGCTCTAAATAAATATCTGCAAAAGCAATGGAGACCTCCAAAGCAGACACCCAAGCAACCTCCACACCCCATCACAAACCATGAAACACACACTTCACATAATCAGTGTGCCATGCAATCACAGACCTTAAGGCAAAATAACATACCCAACACACTAGTAATAGGTGACTCTATAGTCAGGCACACTGATGTCCCACTAACTAGGCTGGACAAGGAGAAGGTTACAGTTAGCTGCCTGTCGGGTGCCAGGATCTGACACATAACACAAGCTCTCAGGTCGCTCCAGAACAAGTACAAGTACGACTCTATCATTGTCCATGTTTGTGTGAATGACCTGAGATGTACCTACCTGGACTACATGAAAAGAGACATGGAAGAGCTCTCTGAGTAGCATCCTGCCCTCACCAAGAATGATGCCACAGTATAAAGAAAAAATGATCAACTTCAACAATTGGCTAAGTTTCTGGTGTCATTCAAAGGCGATCCAGTATCTATCCACCTGGGATGACATGCTCGATAAGTCACGTTGCTTCACAAGAGATGGCTTGCACTTGTCACCCTTAAGCTTTTGAATACTGGCCAAGGCTTTTGCTGGCCCCATAGTGCCTTTTTAGGCAAGGCTGAAAAGACAAACCCACCACCATAAATAGCACAAGTAACCAAAAACTGAGGATAATGCTACTCAATGTCAGAAGTCTAAACCTCAAAATGCATGCACTCGAGGCACTCCTCAGTACGGAGAACATCGATATCTGTGCAGTAACAGAAACCTGGTTTAAGGCTCCAGAGAGCACCCCAGCACTACCAGGCTATAACTCATACCATACTTTTCGGCCACAGAACCCCGACCGAAACACAAAAGTGGGGGTGTATCCATATTCATCAAGGATACCCACACCTCCAGTTTAGTGGCACAGCACAATGCCTCAGAGATCATCCGTGTGCAACTAACAACGGGCAAAACTGCTATTCAAATTGTAGCTTGCTACGGATCACCCACCATGACCCAGGACCCCCATTCCGCATTTCTGGAGACACTGGAAAATATGAAGGTCCTACCAAATGCCCTAATATTGAGTGATTTGAATTACCCAAACATTAACTGGGAGAACTACTCAAGTACTAACTCCCTTGCCCAACCCTTCCTAGAATTTATAAACTTGAACACCCTGGATCAACTGGTCAACACCCCCACCACAGGTGGCAACATATTGGACCTAGTCATTAACAACATGGGCGACCGGTGTTCTACACCGGAGGTCAAACCGTCGCTGGTTAGATCAGACCATAGACTAATCACTCTAGATATCCACATTCCGCCCCCATCCCCAATCAAGGAAACAGCCGTGAAAAACCTTTCAAAAGCAAACTTCACGTTACTTAAGACTGAGGTGGAAAGGTTCACAGCCCCCATGCTAAATGACAATGCTGTCCAAGCTGCTGAATCCCTTACAAAGGCACTCTATGAGCACCTGCAAGAATGCATGGATCATGCTATCCCAAGCAAAACCAAGACTCACTCCTCGAAGAAAAGGAAATAAGTCTGGTGGATCCCTGCCATAAACAAGCTATACAATAGAAGGAGGAAACTAGTACAGAAAATAGTAAAATCCCAAGAAGGAAAGACATCCCTGATCAGTATCAGCAAGAAACTATGATCCCTCATAAAATCATCCAAGGCTAGCTTCAAAAGAAAAATTTCCAAGGACTCCAAAGATAACTACAAAGCATTCTTTAGCTATGTCAAGCACCTAAGTGGAAACTCTCAGATCTGCTCTGAGTTAGTGCAGAATGGCACAAAATACACTGAACCAACTGATATTGCCAAAATTCTGGCAGACAGGTTTAGTGCAAACTTCACCCCCCTCTCACCCCCTAAAGGGCCCATAACCATACCAGAAGAATGAAAAACCCCGGCAGTCACTGACACACAGGTTAAAACAGCCCTATCCAAAGCCAAAAATACAGCTTCAATGGGACCAGATGGTGTCCCAGGCGGTGTCTTACATGAGCTCCAAAATGAACTAACACTTCACTTAAACACACTGTTCAAACTCAGCCTCTCTACAGGCCACGTACCCACAGAGTGGCGCACAGCAACAGTTATCCTGCTCCACAAAGGTGGAGCCACAACAGACCCCAGGAAATATTGCCCTATAAGCCTGACTAGCCTGGTCTGCAAGGCTATGGAGTGCATCATCATGGAATTCATTAACAGAGACATTGAGAACCTTCAAACATTGGACCCTACCCAGTTTGGCTTTGTTAAGGGCAGATCATGCCTCCTAAACCTGGTGGAATTCTTTGAGACAGTTACCAAGGCTTTAGACGAGGGAAGGGAGATCCACCCAGCCTACCTAGACCTCACAAAGGCTTTCAACACCATTCCCCATTCTGGTATTATAGACAAGCTCATCAGCCTGAACATAAACCCCTACATCACAAGATGGGTTGCCAATTGGCTCACAGATAGAACCACATGGTGAGAGTTGCAGGCTCTAGGTCCGACTCTAAACCAGTTACCAGTGATGTCCCCCAGGGCTCAGTCCTGGGACCCCTCCTGTTCGGTATATACTTCTCAGAGGTACAGGCAAGCACAGGAGGACTATGGCTGACCAAGTTCGCAGACGACTGCAAACTGGGGGCCATAATTGACTCTCCAGCTGATACATACATCCTCCAGAAGGGTCTCACTGAGACGGATACCTGGTGTCAAAGTCATGGCCTCAAGCTAAATGCCAAAAAGTGCATAGTCATCCCCTCTGGAAAAAAATAAAGTACCCACAAACTACCACATACGTGGTAGTCCCCTAAATACAGAAAATGTAATAAGGGATCTGGGGCCCAAGTAGGTAGTAATCTCTCCTTTGATAATCATATTGCCAAGGTGGTTAGAAAATCCTTCTATGTGGCCCACCTAATCACAAAAGGGTTCGCATCTAGAATAAAAGAGGTTATTGTGCCCCTCTACTCATCAGACCCATCATAGAGTACAACACCCCATTTGGGATGTACCTTACAAGACACCTGCAACAGCTGGAAAGACCACAGAAGTATCTCACCAAGAGGATTACTGGCCTCAAACAGATGCCCTATGCAGTCCGACTTAAGAAACTCCAGCTGTACTCAGTTGCATACTGCTTACTCAGAGGTGATCTCTGCCTGACATACAAGGCCATGTCCAACCCAAAATTGATGGACATGCTCCACCTAAAAAAAAAAACAAATCCCCAAGAGCCACACGCTCGAGGGACCTAAACCTCACCACAATGATAAATAGGATGTGCTATAGGGATAGATTACTGTCCCAGGGACTCCCCATGCTTTGGAACAGGATTCCAGTCTACATTGGGCAGAGCCCCTCACTAACACTCTTCAAGATAAACCTTGTCGAGTGGATGGGAAACAGAAAATTTACCCCGGGGATCACTGCAGTGGCTCTGCTGGACAGAGACACAGGGAACTAATGTCTCTGCTGGACCAAGGCAAAGGGAACTAATCTAAGGGGGTGGCGAAAGCCAATACATTCTGGCTAGGCTTATAGATGCCCTCGGGCAGATAGCCTAGTACTTACCTATGAACCTATAAATCAGTCAGCATAAGCATGCATGATGTCACTGATATGGCCCTGGCTTTAGACAGTGTCTGAGATGTCTCTGTGACTTTATGAATAATTCTGTATGTGTACTGTTTGGCTCAGATTAAAAAAAAAATCTGTAACATGGCTGTGTAGAGAAGTATAGTAGTCATGTAGTGTGGTATGATTTTAATTATGCAGTAGGAGTGATACTGCATGTTAGGATGGCATGCATGAGCAATTTGCTGGTGAAAGGGGAACCATTTGTACAAAGATGTGGACTTTAGTATGACAGCTCATGTGACCACATGGGCCCAACAATGTGTGCCTTGCATTCCTGTGATGATGCATGTCCACACACACACACACAATGATATGCATCGAATGGCACAGCTGAGAGCCTAGATAAGGTCTATTCAGCAAAATCCTTACTGTGTTTATATTGTAAATGTGAGAGAAATTAGGATATCAAACAGCCAGAAAGGGCAAGAGTAAGTACAGGAACACAGATGGACAAGTGGAAGGGAACAGATGTATCAACAAGGAGAGAAAAAGTATTAGTGTTTCTGTGGGACGGGTATCCATTTTTTTATTTCTCAAGAGGGGCAGCAGTTAGTAGGAAGGATGGTGTATAGATGGCAACAGGGGCAGACAATCCAACACAAAAGACAGACTAAGACTGATAGGGGAGGTGTTGATGCAAATGGGAGGCCAGAAAGAGACACAGACAGACAACAGGGAGGACAATTGGTGATATGGAGGACTAGACAACAAACTGAAAGAGAAGTGACATACAAGGAAAGGGAAAACTGTGATAGGGGGGATAGGGTGAACTGAGGATTGATTGCCCAGCTGGGAAACACATAAGCAGACTGACGATTGTTGAAGAGAGTGATTACAGATCAAATACATTTTGCTGAAGCAACTTTCATCAACACAGGCATATTTTCTTTTCTCTTCTGTTGTGCCCTTTGCATGCCAGATGTAACTCTTTTCAGGCAAGTGTGGTAGAGTGAGCATTGTAACAGTAAGCCTGCCAGGTTATTGTGGGTTAATGGAATGGCAAACAGCTAAGAGACACTGAACGAGACCAACTGCACATGTAGCAAAGCAGACACATACACCCTTTCAAGCAGAGTCACACCCAGTGTCAATCTAATGTGCATTTCCCAGTTGCTGCTGTGAATATCTGGCAGTAGGAAAGACAACAGCACAGTTCTAGCTGTACTTACATGGTATATGACACCTAAAGCAAAGCAGTGGAGAAACTAATTAGCATCAGCACAAATATGGGTAGCAAAGCAGGTGATTAAGTTATATGCAAGCATAACCTCCCTTCCATATACATACCCCAACACTTAGACTGGCATTCATCCTTCTTGTAGCATATCAGACAGTTATCTTCTATCTTACCATGTGGTGAAAAACAGACAAAATGGAAAAAAAAAGTCATTATTAGCTGCATATAACAGAACAAGAACATCTGCATTTGTAAAAGCAAGTAACAGGTAGTTATACTTAGTGAAGAACTTTGACATTCTCCATAACATATTCTTCAATTTGATGGAGAAGATTAGGGTGTACCAATCCTGACAGTGCTCAGGAATCCATCTTGCACTTCAAGCCCTCATAGGAACTCCATGGCAGGCACTTACAATGATGTAGATGAATGTGGAGAAAAAAGTTTCTCTCTCCTACACCATGTGGTAAACATCCTACATCAGCCATTCCAGAAGCCATATACATGTACCAATGTAAAAAAAACTCTGTTGACGCTGCTAAAGTTGCCGAGGAACAAAATAATGAAACAAGGCAAAATCTTTGGCAAGGCACCATGGTTTGATTACTGTTAAACGTAAATATTTAATGAGGCAAACACTTATGTAAAAACCACCTTTATTCTTAAAAGAAGAGCTTCAAATCAAAATAAATTGCATCCAGAGGTCAGCAATATTCAGAACAAGCAGGCCTGCTTTATGTTCTTTGCGTTTCACTGCTGCAGTCATCACGCTTGGGTTATCTGCCTGCAGGTAGCTCTCAGTCAGCCCAAATACCAGAGTCTTGGGATTTCTGCGTCGGATGCTGTCACTTCTTCCATGACGTCAGGTCCTCAGGGGTATAACACAGGCAGCCAGTGCCATTACATCAGTCTTTCTTGCCAAGGAGGAGCCCAAAGCAGAAGCAGTTCACAAGTGCTGGTCGGCCGCTGCCTGAAATTTTCATTTTTCGAGTTTCAAACCTGAAGTCTTTTAACGTTAAGTACCCTGTTGAGAATCCTCTATTCTTGCTCTAACCAATGTCAGAAAAGTTAACAGTTGTCTTGCCTGTGGAAAGCAAATACCTCACAGAGATTTTCATTCTTACTGCGTCACCTGTTTAGGCCTAGACCACGACATCCCTCGCTGTTGGTTTTGTGCCTTGTTTAATGGTCGAACCATTCGTCATCAGGCTATCTTTGTCGCTAAATTCTTTTGCTCTCATTCTCCATATTCTGAAATGGCTTTGGTAAGCCATCTGACTACCGATCTTCTGAAAAAACATAAAGATAAAGACAGAGACAGATTGCATAGGTCCAAAACTGCCGGCGACGCTTCCGTTAAGCTAGCTGCAAGTCCACCAGTACTCAGTGAGGCGCCTTTGCAGCCCCTGATACCTGCTTCTACAGATTTGCAGGCCTCTGCTGAGACCCATTTGGAGTCTGATATGCCGTGAGATGCTGCTTTGACTATGGAACCTGTGGATGTCTCTACCTTGGATGGGTCCGGAGCCGCTGTGCAGGCACTGGCTTCTGAGGGTGTATTCTGCCCTACTGATGTTCAAATTAAACCGACAACTTCATTTTTAACTAAAACTACTGAGTTTCTTAGGCCCAGAGTATGCACTACACCTAGAAAACCGATGACCAAAGCGCATGCTCAAGCTCCCATGCCACAAAAACAAATGCTTAGAATTGTTGAAGACCTTATTACCCTAATTAGGAGATGCCAGCCTTCCCCTACCAGGAGACAAAGAATTGAGTTTCATTCTGATTTTATAGACCAGGAGTCCAATGACTCTGACTCTTCTGATTATCAGGACATGCCCTTATCAACCTATGAGGATTCAGATGCAGAGGAATCCATTCCCTCTGCCTCCCCTCCAGAGAATTTTTCTTTTGGTGAAACATTGCATACTTAAAGAGAGCATTTCCGCTGGGAATGCCAGGACTACCCTCAGTCCAAAAAGAGACTCAGAGAATTTTTAGAGTTGCCTCAGCACAAGCCTCTAGCTATACCCCCTGTCCTGGATGTTGTAGATGATGTCTTCATGGAATCCAGTCTTACTCCAGACACTTTACCCCAAGCCCCTAGGAAATCTGACAGGCACTACAGAGTACCTGATTCTCACAAATTTCTCTTTAAGAATCCTACTGTGGATCCAGAAACCATTTCCAAGGGACCTAAAGGTATTAAGGCTACTACAGCCAAAAACCCTACCCCTTCAGACAGGCATTCCAGAACAGACAGATGGGGTAAGAAAGTATATACCTCTGCAACTCTTGCCATCAGGACATTGAATTGCCAGGTTCACATGTTGAAGTACCAGCAGCATATTATGGAACTAATTACACAAAAAATGGTGTTACTTCCAGATTGTGCAAAAAATAAAGATATACAAGAGTTAATGCATTCTGCAAACCAGGTTAGTAAGTATACTTTGCAGTGTGGCTTTGATGCCTTAGAAGCATCCTGCAGGGCTACTGTCACTGGGTCTGTACTGAGAAGGCATGCTTGGCTGAAGGAACAGACATTGCCAGATCATGGCAAATCCAAATTACTAGATGCTCCTTTAAATAAGGACTGTTTGTTTGGCACCAAAGTAGAAGAGGTTCTTAAAAAGATGGAAGAAAAAGCCAAATCTATGCAAACTTAAAGAAATGGTACAAGTGGAGCCACCTAGATTCAGTAGACATTGGCCTTCTAAAAACTGGTCCTTTCCAGCCCCTTCCAGGACTTCTCAGACCAAACCCAGAGCAAACAGGCCACCCATACTACAGTTTCAGGGTATACAGAGATCTAAGCAATGGAGTGCTCCCACCTCAAAAACAGGGAGTGGTAAGCTGCCCCCTTATGGAAAAAGTTCACAATGACTTTTCAATTATTCTTCCCAGCCCTGCCCAATTACTTGTGCCCCTAATAGGAAAACTTGCCTTTCATGCAAGAAACGTGATGTCCATTACTCAGGACCGATGGGTCCTAAATATTGTATCCCAGGGGTACAGATTCTACTTCCATTCACTGCCAACCTCAAGCGGGTTTCCAGACCTTCCTCCAAACCAGTGGGCAGAAGCTCAAAAGCAAGTACTTTCCCTGCTCATTATCAGAGCTATTCAACCTGTTCCAGTAGAACAAAGGGGGCAGGGTTTCTACTCCAGACTTTTCCTGGTGCCCAGAAAAGAGGGCTCTTGGTGCCCAATCCTGGATCTATCAATTCTCAACACTTTCTGGTGGTCCCAAAATTCAAGATGCTTACCCTGCAACAGCTTCTCCCTATGCTAGCCAAGGATGCCTGGGTAGTCACTCTAGACTTAAAAGAAGCTTAAATGCTTAAATGCACATCCCCATAAGGGAGCCATGCAGAAAATATCTACGCTTCAGGGCAGGCTCTACGCTCTATCAGTTCTTAGCACTTCCCTTTGGCTTATCTACTGCGCCCAGAGTATTCAAGAATTGCTTGGCTCCAGCCATTGCATACTGCAGGCAGAGAAATATCCAAATTTTCCCATACTTGGATGATTGCCTGATTCAGGCGGACAGTCAGGAATTGCTACTTCATCACCTGGCATTTGTAAAAAGCCTTCTCACTTCATTGTGGTACACCATCAATGAAAAGACATCACAACTGGTGCCCAGTCAAAAGATTGCATTCCTGAGAGCAAGCTTGGACACAACTTCTCAGATGGCATTTCTCACTTCAGAAAAACAGGTCTATTTGACAAACTACTTCAAACAAATGGCCAAAAGAAACCAGTTATCTGCAAGGAAAATACTGCAAGGCCCAGGGTTCATGGTCTCATGTATTCTGCCAATTACATATACAAGACTGCATATGAGGAAACTTCAGTGGTACTTAAAAAGTCGTTGGTGCCAACATTCTCAGGACCTGGAAACAGTCATTCCAATAACCTTATCTAAGGGCAGAGTTCTTTTGGAGGGCAGAAGCATGCAACCGCAACAAGGGACTGCTTTTCACTCAACCCCTTGCCACCCAAACCCTGACAACAGATGCATCAGACTATGTATGGGGGGGGGGCCCACATGGCAGGCAAATGCATTAAGGGCCACTGGAGCCCAGGCCAAATTCTCCTGCACATCAATCAAAAAGAGATGCTAGCTGTACAGAATGCTCTGACAGCCTTCAAATGCCTAATCCTTCCAGGAAAACTGCTTATAAAAACAGACTACACCACATTTATATGGTACATAAACAAGCAGGGGGGAACCCATTCTTACCCACTTTGCAGGTTAAAAACCAAATAAATTCCACAAAAATAAGAACCAACAGTGATCGGTTGAGGAAAGAACCAGCTTGTTCAAGTTGCAAATAGCAAAAATATGTTCACCAACTGTGTACACCGATAAATTCAATTTAAGAAATGACACTCAAAGGCAGCAATAGCGTAATAAACTTTACTCAGTAACCGCTTTCGTCTTAAGACTTCTTCAGAATACATTTTAAAACCCACAACACTGTTTAAATAGTGTCAATGCTGATTTACATTCAATCATTCAATTAAAACTAATTGATTATTAAAGAAATACTACTTGAAAAGTCTCAATTCAACATTTTTGTCAATGGATAGCTTGCTGTTTTTTAAAAAACATTTAATATTGACAGAATCATTTAAGCCTGGAGGCCTATCTGATTTTAACCTTATTTGCCACAGGGTCTCCCTTTGTTCGACATAATTTTTAAAATCACCCCCTCTCAAATCTGAGTGACAAACTTCTATCCCTGAAAGTAAAATTTTTTAAAATTATGGCAAACCAAAGAATGTTTAAATAAGGCATCTGCCTCATCCCTACATTTAATACTATAAAGGTGTTCACGGATTCTTGTCTTCAAACATCTGGTTGTCATACCTATGTAGAATGCGGTGCAACTACTACAAAAACTGATGTATATAACACCCTTGGTATTACAATTAACATATTGAGGTACTTCAAAAGTTCTATCCATTGTTCCTATTACTAAACACGGTCCTTGTAAAATAAATCTGCACATGTTGCAGTGAAAACAGGGGAACATGCCTTTCATTTTTATGTTGTTAGACTCTAAAGCTTTGTTGTTTTCTAAAGCTTTTTTAATGTTAAAGGTATTTCTTAAAACAAAATTAGGTTGCCCCCCACTATTTTACTTATATCAAAATTCCCCTGTAAGATTCTCCAATTTTTTCTCAGTACTTGTTTTATCTTAGTACTATCAATGGTCATGTCTAAAGAACAGACCACTTTACTATGTGCTGAGGTATTTGTTGAACCTGGAACTGAAAAAGTGTCCTTATTATTTAATATAGCTTGATAATGGGTGTTTCGTTTACATAACACTTCTTTTTTTGTATCTTCTAAAAGCAAGGTATTATATCCCCTGTTTATAAACATGTTTTTAATGAAATCTATTTCTTCATGTAAGTCAATTTCCTTTGTTGTCATTCGACAAGCTCTTATAAATTGTCCCTTTGGTATATTTTTTATTATGTGAGTTGGATGTCCACTTTGAAAATGAAGATAACTATTCGTAAAAGTTTCTTTCCTGAAAATACCACTGTGAAACCTTATTTCAAGCGGGTCCCACCAAAAAGAAACATCAAGGTAGTTAATTTTCAATCCTATTTCTCCCTCAGTAAATTTCAAAAAATCAACTGAATTGTTGATAATAGAAAGAAATTGGGTAACTGTCACTGTTTCCTTCAATGATGAAAATTAAATCATCTACAAATCTGTGATACAGTAAGATGTTAAAATTGTTTTTTATTGATTTAAGAAATTCTTCTTCCCACCACGACATTACTAGGTTAGCATATGAGGGTGCAGCTGGAGACCCCATAGCTACCCCTCTTTTTTGTCTGTAGTAGGTGTCCCCAAATAAAAAGTAGTTGTGATATAATAAAATATCCAGAAACCTACAAATGGTCGAAATCTGACCCGCTTCATATTTCATTTTTTTGCTTAACAATTGTCGTATGGCTTCAACCCCTTCTTCATGGGGGATGCATGTATATAAGGAAACCACATCTAAGGTGAAAATGATATGGTGACTTGGATCAAATACGTTGCTGTCATTAAAGTCTTTTAGTTTTTCCAAAAAATGCCAGGAATCCTTAATAAAGGATTCTTGTTGGGAAACTAGTGGCCCTAAAGTTGCATCTATAACTAAAGATATTCCCTCTGTGGCTGAATGTGGTGAAGAAACTATTGGCCTGAAAGGTGGGTCCATGAAATTTTTGTGTATCTTCGGTATTCCGAAGAAAATTCCTATTCTAGGTTTATCAATTACACAAAATTCGTAGACTTCTAAGTCTATCTCACTTGACATGAGGGCGTCGTACAAAAAGGAATGGATAATTTTGTGTTTCTTGTTTATTTCATAAAGTGGGACTACTTCATATTCGTCAGTATTTTTTAATATTTCCAACATTTTCCCTTTGTAAGAGTCCTGTGTCATGATAACTAAGTTCCCACCTTTATCACTTCTCATAAACCTTATGGTGTTATTTTTCTTGCGTAACTCATTAAACGCCTTTCTGTCTTTGAATGACAAATTATGACTAATATTGGTATTCTTTGCTAATATTTCTTCTAATTCCTGTATACATATGTCTTCAAAAACTTTTATAGTATGATTTAACTGTGGATTATAGGTAGAAGGCTTAATTAAACCTTTTTCAGCCATGGGAATATCATTCATTAGATAGTGTAAATTTAACTTTCTAACATATTTTTTAATATCCACTACGGTTTTACCATAGTCAGCTCTTTTGGTGGGGACAAAATTGAAACCAAGTTTTAAAACACTTATTTCATGGTTGCTAAAAACAACATCAGTTAAATTTATGATTTCAAAGTCTTTTGTTTGTGATGTTAAGTTTCGTCCGCTGAAGAACTCGATCCCAGAAACGTACGGCTCCTGGTTAATATAGTTTTTTTCACTGAAGGCGTTTTTTTGCCAAAAAAAGTAGATGTTCTTGATGTTGCAGTGGTAGAAACTTTATTGACACAACCAGTTTTTCCCCCACCATTGTTGTCATCATTGGTTTCATTTTCTAGAATCCTGTCAACTAGTTCGTGATCATCTGTATGATTAACATTGTCATCGGTTACAAAATTCTTTCCTGTATCTGCACTGGTAGTAGCTTTAACCAGTCCAGTCGATTGTCTGATCCCATTGATCGTTTCATAACCAACACTTTTTGTTTTAAATCTATCTGCTACATTGTAATTACGTGCATTAACTTTCTGAGGCACTTGCTTTTTAAAATTATTTTCTCTGTACCCTGGGACAAAATGGTTGTAGGCAGATTTAGATTCATAAGCCGTAATGTCCCGTAACAGTTTAGAATGTTTCCTGTTTGTGACCTCTTCGGCATGTTTTTCTACTTCCTTGACCATTTTGTCAAAAAGTTCAGCCTGATGTCCTTCATGGATGCATCTGCAGTCATAACAACTGGGTTGTCCTGTCGTCAGGCAGCCCTTCAGTCGGCCGGATTCCAAAGTCCGGGTCCGGCTTCGGCTGATGTCGCACTTCACCCGACGTCATCTCTGTTGGTCTTCGGGTATAAAAGCATCAGCCGACGCCATTTTTCCCAGTCTTTCTTGCCGCTGCCAAGCAGAAGCTGTTCGCAAGTGCCGGTCGGTCGGATCCAGAGATTACTTCTACCGAATACTACTTCGAAGACTTCTAAAACTAAGTACCCGCTGGGGACTCTTTCTTGCCTCAGCCGATGTCAGAAAAAGTTAATAATTGTTTAACCTGTGGGAAACAAATACCTCATAAAGATTTCCACTCTTATTGTCTGCCTTGTTTAGGCCCAGCCCACGACGTAGCAGCCTGTTCGCCTGTGCTTTTCAACCGACGAACGCTTAGGCGCCGGTCGGAGTTTGCAGAACAGTTTTTCGGTTCTGATTTTGCGACATTATGCCGCCGGATCCTCCGACTACCCAATCTGCCAAAAATGCAAAGATAAAGACCGACACTCATGTCCGCGGTTTCGCCGAAACCATGGTTAAGCAAATGAGTGTCTCGGTTTCGCCGAAACCGAGAAAACTGATCAAAGTACAGCTGAACCTATCTCTACAACTGAGGCCCCTGCTACCACTCTTGAATCGGCCTCAGAAATTTTATCCACTACGGTGGTTGCCACTGACTTATCAGACATCATTCCCTTGGATGTCTCTACCCCAGCACGTGGTGCTGCTAGGCCTCCAGCAGCCATGTCCATTAAGGCCTTCGCCAGGGCTAAAGCAGCCAAGACTACTAAGACAGTGCCTGTTAAACCCCCACAACCAGGCCCTCTTCTAGTTCTCAAATGCTTACTTTGGCAGAAGATTTAATTTCATTAATTAGAGGATCTCAATCTCACCCAGACAGGGCCTCTCAGCCCCCAGAGAAGAGACCTAGGGCAGAGCCCCCTGAGCCAGTGTCCTCTGATGATTATGCTGACGAATCAGACATAACTGACCAGCCAGAGGCTCCTTTCTCCAATTTTGAAGATTCTGATGCTGAAGAATCCATTCCAGCTGCTTCCCCACCAGAAGAATTCTCCTTTGGGGAAACCTTACATGCCACGCGAGAGCAGTTCCAATGGCAGCAACAGGATTTTTCAGACTCCAGAAAAAGACTTAGGACCTTTCTGCACCTCCCACAGCACAGGCCCTTAGCTATACCTCCTGTTCTCTCTGTGGTGGATGATGCTTTCAATGATGTCTGCTCCGCTCCAGATTCTTTACCCCCAGCCCCTGCCAAACCAGACAGATTTTACAGGGTGCCAGATACTCATCACCACCTTTACAAGGCCCCACTTGCAGACCCCCGAAACTATATCCCAGGGTCCCAAGGCAGTAGCCGCGACCATAGCTAAAAACCCTATTCCTTCTGAAAGGGAAGCAAGGTCATTAGACAGATGGGGTAAAAAAGGTCTACACTTCAGCTACTCTCTCAGCTAGAGCTTTAAACTGTCAGTTTCACATGATACAATACCAAGAGTTTATGCTTGATCAGTTAACTAAAAAACTAACCACTGATGAATCTCTTGATAAGAAATATGTATTAGAAATGGTAAATAACATACAACAGGTTAGCAACCATTCCTTAAAATGTGACTATGATGCACTGGAGGCTTCATTTAGATCAGCCATGACTGGCACAGTGATAAGAAGGCATGCATGGCTAAAGGAGCAAGCTTTACCGATCATGTTAAAGCTAAGTTGCTAGATGCTCCTATGGATAAGACAAGTTTGTTTGGTACACCTGCCCAGCAGGTTATGAAGAAAATGGAAGAAAAGGCAAAATCTGTTCAAACGGTTAAAGATTTCTTGCAGGTTCAACCCCAAGGTTTAGCAGGAACTGGCCTGCCAAAATTGGTCCTTTCCTGACTCCACAAAATTTCAAAGGGGCAGGAATAGACGTTCCAGAGGCAGAAACCAATCCAGAGGAGGTGCCTACAGAGGACGACAGTGGCAAGGTAACAACAGAGGCACAGACACAACCACTGCCACTACATCAGCACAACCACAGTGACTTAACCCTAAATCCGCCTACCAGGGAACAAATAGCAGCTCCTCTAGGCGGAAAGTTAACCTTATTTTCAAAAGACAAGTGGATTTTACAAACCATAGATCAAGGTTACCGGTTTCACTTCCACACTTTACCAGTCAAAAGAGGAATGCCAAATCTACCTCCAAATCAAAAAACAGAGGCACTACAACAGATAATGGAGTTAGCAAACATGAGAGCTGTGGAAAGAGTGCCAACAGCAGAGCAAGGAAAGGGGTTCTACTCCAGACTATTCCTAGTTCCAAGAAAGGAAAAAAGTTGGAGACCAATTCTCGACCTGTCCACCTTAAATACATACATCATTGTCCCAAAATTCAAAATGCTGACCCTACAGCAACTTCTTCCCATGCTGGGCAAGGAGTCTTGGCTGGTAACTCTAGATCTCAAGGAGGCATACCTGCACGCCCCCATTCGACCAATCTGCAGAAGATACCTCAGATTTCTTGCAGGATCAGAGCACTATCAATTCTCAGCATTGCCCTTTGGCTTATCTACTGCGCCCAGAGTATTCACAAAATGCCTGGCATCAGTAATCGCCCATTGCAGACTACAGGGAATTCAAATTTACCCATACCTGGACGACTGCCTGCTACAAGGGGACAACAAAAGCAAGCTGACAACAGATTTACAAAGGGTCATTTACTTGCTACAAGCACTGGGATACACAGTCAATTTACAAAAGTCAAGGCTGATACCATCCCAAACAAGGACATTCTTGGTCTTGGTATTGGACACAATAAAACAAATGACATTCCTGACTACAGAAAACAAAAAGAACTCCCTCTTTACTTCTTGGCACTAACAAAACTTAACAAGTTAACAGCAAGAAAAGTACTGCAGGCCTTGGGCTTCATGGCATCATGCATAATCTTGGTCCCATTTGCCAGACTACATATGAGAAAACTACAGTGGTACCTAAAGAATTTATGGTCCCAACACAGACACAGCCTAGAAACAGAAATCCCACTAATTCCATGCTTAAAGCAGGAGTTCCTATGGTGGGCTCAGGCATGTCAGTCAAACCCAGGCCTACCCTTTCGCAGATGTCAAGCAAGCCAGACCATCACAACAGACGCTTCAGACCTAGGATGGGGGCCCACATGCTGGACAAATGCGCAAGGATTGTGGACACAGGATCAACTTCACCTGCACATCAACCTAAAAGAAATGCTGGCAGTAAAACTGGCAATCCAAAAGTTCAAACCATTTCTCCAAGAGGGCCAGTTGATGATAAGGACAGACAACACCACAGTCATGTGGTACATCAACAAACAGGGAGGCACTCATTCATACCCCTATGCAGAATGACTTTGAGCTGTGGACCCTGGCACTCAGCTACAACATCCAGTTACAGGCAATATTTGTACCGGGAAAAGAAAATACTCTAGCAGACATATTAAGCAGAACCACATCGGATGCCCACGAATGGAAGCTGCACCCGACATCTTCAAGACCATCTCAAAGAAATGGGGAATGCCTCAGATAGATCTATTCGCATCACCTCTCAATCACCAGCTCAAAAAGTTCTGCACAAGGACATTCCACCCACTAGCATGGAAAGTGGATTCGCCTCCTTCAGCTGGAAAGGCCTAACAGCATATGCATTCCCACCTCTTCCCTTGATACACAAAGTACTACTAAAATCAAGGAAGAACGTCCAACGATAATCCTGATAGCTCCAAACTGGCCAAGACAACACTGGTACCCACTGCTGAGGAGCATGTCTCGAACAATATGTGGCCAATACCCTGATGCCTTTGATGTTAACTCAGAACAACTACAGCATCATACATCCAAACCTAAAATGTTGCAACTGACTGCATGGAACATCACATAGCAGCAGCTAATCCAGAACTTTCCCAAAGAGTTAAAGGCATTATTCTTGAAGCACGCAGACCTCCAACAAGAAGGAACTATGCTGGAAAATGGAAAAGGTTTGTCATTTGGAGTACGGAAAGAGGAAAAGATGTGTCAAACATAGATATGCCTAACATTCTGGAGTATCTGGTCAACTTCTTCATTCAGGCCTGTCCTACTCCTCCATCAAGATACATGCATCAGCTATTTCAGCAGAATACAGCTTTGATCCACCTGTTTTTCAAGACCCTTTGCTCAGGCAGTTCCTCAGAGGAATCAAGAATGTAAAACCTCCAAGGAAACCACCATTACCAGCTTGGGACTTAAACTTTGTGCTAGAAAAGTTGACACTATCACCCTTTGAACCAGCAGCAACAGCAGACCTACAACACCTGTCATGGAAAACTGCTTTCCTACTGGCAATTACTTCAGCAAGGAGGGTTTCAGAACTACAGGCCTTAATGGCAGTGCAACCCTTCCTAATCTTCCACCAAGATAGAGTGTCCATGAGGACTAATCCTACATTTATGCCTAAGGTGGTATCCAGAGTGTCTTTAAACCAGGCAATCCACCTACCTACCTTCTTTCCCAACCCACAAAACAGAGGGAAAGAATACTGCATACCTTGGATGTACATAGACAGCTACGCTACTACTTGGACAGAACAAAAATAGCAGAAAGAGTGACCAACTGTTTGTAGCCTATGCAACAGGAAGGAAGGAAAAGCTATTTCCAAACAGACAATCTCCAAATGGATAGGAAATTGCATACGATTCTGTTACTCCTTCCATGGAAAACCAATTCCACAGAACATAAGACCTCATTCTACAAGGGCAACAGCCACTACCACAGCCTTCTTACGAGGAGTGGCAACCAAAGACATTATTGAGGCGGCTACTTGACCTCCGTGCATACATTTGCCAAGCATTATAATTTGCCTCTATATTCCAGATCCCGAGCAGGGTTTGCCACTGCTGTACTGCAAGGGATCCTAAACACACCATAATCTACTTTATCCTCCTCCCCTAGTTGGCTATGGTATTTTACCCAGTTGTTATGACTGCAGATGCATCCATGAAGGACATAGTACAGTTTTGTACCTACCATAAATGTAGATGTCCGAACTGGATAGCATCTGCAGTCAGGATTACCCTCCCTCCTTCCCCTCTGTGGTACTCCTAGGGTGTTTACCCTCCTAATAGCTAGCTGGTGGGGGGGAGTCTTTTATGGTGTATTTGTTTGTATATATGTACATACATGCTTATTTTTGTGTTTACCTCTCTTTTTGGAAACATTGGCATCTATCCAAATTTTAGCCTTCAAGAGGGCTACTGGCATCTGGGGCAAGAAACACTGAGGAAAATGGCGTCGGCTGATGCTTTTATACCCGAAGACCAACAGAGATGACGCCGGGTGAAGTGCGACATCAGCCGAAGCCGGACCCGACTTTGAATCCGCCGACTGAAGGGCTGCCTGACGACAGGACAACCCAGTTGTTATGACTGCAGATGCTATCCAGTTCGGACATCTACATTTATGGTAGGTACAAAACTGTACTTTTGTTCTTGTCAAGACACATAGTTTTAAGTTCAACCTCTAAATGACAAATGTCATCTTTTAAGAGGCTCATTTTCTCTAAATTATTTTCAATGAACAGTCTCAGAAAAGATAACCCCGCTTCATTAAAAAAATTAACCAAAACTTGGTACATTTGATCTCCAATGAAAACGCCATTAGGGCATTTGAAAAATCTCAGCCCCTTCGGCGTTATACCTAGCTCTAGACATCACTCGAAATAACAGTTCTCTATGAAAATAGAGTGATATCTTTTTAACAATTTACTCAAAAGTTCGATTTTCTTATTAATTTCTTCATTGTTAAAAGATTGTACATACCCGGTGTGTCCACCGAAGGGATTACGGAAAGATTCCATGATAGGTTTTAAACCAAGTTCATTTTGCTGTTTTTGTCCGTGGCTACACTCGTTGTGGCCGTTAACCTTTTTCATTTGATTTCCGGAGCAACTGTTGTTTTCCCTGGTTTCGATAACTGTATCCAGTTCATGGAAAGAAACAATCGGGCTCGAGGCATTCGCCTCTGGTTGCAGGTTGGACTTTGAAGCATTCGCTACCAGGAAGTTCAAGGAATTTTGGATATTAATTAAGGTAGCAATAAGTAAATCTTGGGTGTTGGATGAATCCGAACCTGGTGTCGGATGGATGGTAAGGTTCAATAGCTGTTCGTCACCTTCCTCAGCCATGGTAACTCGAGACAAAAACCAAATAAATTCCACAAAAATAAGAACCAACAGTGATCGGTTGAGGACAGCAACGTATTTGATCCAAGTCACCATATCATTTTCACCTTAGATGTGGTTTCCTTATATACATGCATCCCCCATGAAGAAGGGGTTGAAGCCATACGACAATTGTTAAGCAAAAAAATGAAATATGAAGCGGGTCAGATTTCGACCATTTGTAGGTTTCTGGATATTTTATTATATCACAACTACTTTTTATTTGGGGACACCTACTACAGACAAAAAAGAGGGGTAGCTATGGGGTCTCCAGCTGCACCCTCATATGCTAACCTAGTAATGTCGTGGTGGGAAGAAGAATTTCTTAAATCAATAAAAAACAATTTTAACATCTTACTGTATCACAGATTTGTAGATGATTTAATTTTCATCATTGAAGGAAACAGTGACACAGTTACCCAATTTCTTTCTATTATCAACAATTCAGTTGATTTTTTGAAATTTACTGAGGGAGAAATAGGATTGAAAATTAACTACCTTGATGTTTCTTTTTGGTGGGACCCGCTTGAACTAAGGTTTCACAGTGGTATTTTCAGGAAAGAAACTTTTACGAATAGTTATCTTCATTTTCAAAGTGGACATCCAACTCACATAATAAAAAATATACCAAAGGGACAATTTATAAGAGCTTGTCGAATGACAACAAAGGAAATTGACTTACATGAAGAAATAGATTTCATTAAAAACATGTTTATAAACAGGGGATATAATACCTTGCTTTTAGAAGATACAAAAAAAGAAGTGTTATGTAAACGAAACACCCATTATCAAGCTATATTAAATAATAAGGACACTTTTTCAGTTCCAGGTTCAACAAATACCTCAGCACATAGTAAAGTGGTCTGTTCTTTAGACATGACCATCGATAGTACTAAGGTAAAACAAGTACTGAGAAAAAATTGGAGAATCTTACAGGAGAATTTTGATATAAGTAAAATAGTGGGGGGGCAACCTAATTTTGTTTTAAGAAATACCTTTAATATTAAAAAAGCTTTAGAAAATAACAACAAAGCTTTAGAATCTAACAACATAAAAATGAAAGGCATGTTCCCCTGTTTTCACTGCAACATGTGCAGATTTATTTTACAAGGACCGTGTTTAGTAATAGGAACAATGGATAGAACTTTTGAAGTACCTCAATATGTTAATTGTAATACCAAGGGTGTTATATACATCAGTTTTTGTAGTAGTTGCACCGCATTCTACATAGGTATGACAACCAGATGTTTGAAGACAAGAATCCGTGAACACCTTTATAGTATTAAATGTAGGGATGAGACGAATGCCTTATTTAAACATTCTTTGGTTTGCCATAATTTTAAAAAATTTTTATTTTCAGTGATAGAAGTTTGTCAATCAGATTTGAGAGGGGGTGATTTTAAAAATTATGTCGAACAAAGGGAGACCCTGTGGCAAATAAGGTTAAAATCAGATAGGCCTCCAGGCTTAAATGATTCTGTCAATATTAAATGTTTTTTAAAAAACAGCAAGCTATCCATTGACAAAAATGTTGAATTGAGACTTTTCAAGTAGTATTTCTTTAATAATCAATTAGTTTTAATTGAATGATTGAATGTAAATCAGCATTGACACTATTTAAACAGTGTAGTGGGTTTTAAAATGTATTCTGAAGAAGTCTTAAGACGAAAGCGGTTACTGAGTAAAGTTTATTACGCTATTGCTGCCTTTGAGTGTCATTTCTTAAATTGAATTTATCGGTGTACACAGTTGGTGAACATTTTTTGCTATTTGCAACTTGAACAAGCTGGCACTTTGCAGGTTAGCCATAGCCCTGTGGAACACAGCCTTGAGCAACCAAGTGCATCTACAAGTTCAATTCCTGCCAGGCAAACAAAATTCACTGGCAGATGACCTAAGTAGAAATCTCCTAGACCCACACGAGTGGAAATTGGAGCCCAACACCTTCAACCTTCTTATCCAGAGGTGGGTGGACCTCTTTGCCTCCCCCGAGAACCACCAGTTGAGCAAATTCTGCACCAGGAACCGTCACAGCAGGGCCTGGAAGGTGGATGCCCTATTCTTCCAATGGTAAAACCTCTCAAATTATGCCTTTCCCCCTCTGCCCTCCCTCTCAAAAGTACTACTCAGGATAAAACAGGACAAGCCAAGGGCAATTCTTATTGCCCCAGACTGGCCATACCAGCACTGTTACCCACTCTTACGCAGTCTGACAACAGTGCCACCCTGGCACCTTCACCAGACTCCTACCCTGCTGTCTCAGCAGAAGGGACAGATTTTGCATCCACAGTTGCAAACCTTAAACCTTGCAGCCTGGCTTATCCCCTGAATACGCCACCAGCAACCCTCAGCAAAGAGGTGCTGGATGTCATTCTTGAAACCAGAAGGCCTAGTACTAGGAAATCCTATGCTGAAAAGTGGAAAAGATTTTTTTCTTGGAATCAGTCTCAAGGAAAGTACACAGCAGTGCCCTCCTTACCTCTAATCCTGAATTACCTAGCAGAGCTACTCCACAGAGGCCTATTCTTCTCCTCCATTAAGATTCATGCCTCTGCCATCTCATCTTATTATAATACAAAACCACCTCTATTATCTCACCCTCTCATCAAACAGATGTTCTTCATTCCACATTGCTGCAGTCCTAACTATTGGGTAGTCCGCTGTCCCAGTCGGCCCGAATACCAAAGTATATGGCTGACGTCGGTCAAGGCGCATTAGACTGACGTCAGTACGTCAGGGTACTAATGCGCATGACCGACGTCATATCCTCAGTCTTTTTTGCCGCATGGTCCGATGCAGAAGCAGTTTTGCGAGTGCAGGTTGGCGTTCTGAAAGTTTCTGAAGTCAGAGTTTCAGACCCAACCAAAGTTGGCTAAGTACCGCTGGGGAATATTTTGGTTTTTCTTGGCTCAGTATTTAACCGGATGTCAGAAAAAGTGAATAACTGTATTTCTTGTGGGAAACAGATACCTCATAGGGATTACCATACTTTGTGTATACCTTGTTTAGGGCCTGAGCACGACGTTGTTGGATGCCGCTCTTGTGCTAGATTTAACAAACGCACTATTAAGAGAAGGTTAGACTGTGCCAGGTTAGTTTTGGGAAGCGTTGTAATTATAAAATGCCGCCGGATGCTCCGACGCCCGCTTCGCCAAAAGCGCAAGGATAAAGCAGCAAAGCCTAGGGAAGAACCCGGTCCAGGACGCCGGTTCTTTAGAAGGCTCAGTGGAGCCGGAGGTTCTGCCAGGAGTTTCTTTGGAGTCTCAGGGAGAGACTTTACTGTTACAGGATGTGTCCTCCCAGGAAGTAGGCCAGGCTGAAGGGGCTTCTCAGGTGGCTGTTCTTCCCTCTTCCTAAGGTGGTTAGAGCCTTCCCTTCTGTTTCCAAGGCTTCTTTGAGAGGCAGGCCAAGTTTAACTTCAGTGGGGGTTTCTCCTAGTGCTTCAGGGTCTTTGCCTAAGAAACATATGCTTAAAATGGCAGAGGATTTGATTAGTATGATTAGAGGTTCTATGCCCCCTCCTGATAAGAGGCCTAGGGTGGAACCTGAGTTTGAGAGTTTTGAGCAGTGTTCGGAGGCTTCTGAGTCTTTGGCTGAAGACTTGCAGGAGTATCCTCCTTATTCTGATTCTGATGTGGATGATTCTACTCCTTCAGCTTCTCCTCCTGAGGATTTTTCATTTTCAGAGACTCTGCATTCCATGAAGGAGCATTTTAAATGGGAAGGTCAAGATTTCTCTGATTCCAGGAAGAGGCTTAGGGAATTCTTGTTTTTACCCCAGCATAGGCCTTTAGCTATACCTCCTGTTCTGAATGTGGTGGAAGATGTTTTGCAGAGGCTTCCCTGAATCCTGATTCTTTGCCTCCTGCCCCAGTTAAACCGGATAGGTACTATAGGGTGCCTGAAGCTCATAAGTATCTTTTAAGAGTCCTAGGGCAGACCCGAAACTGTCTCTCAGGGGCCTAAAGGTGTGAAGGCTTCTGTTGTTAAAAATCCTGTTCCTCCTGATAAAGAGGCAAGGGCTTTGGATAGATGGGGAAAGAAAGTGTATACTTCTTCCACTTTAGCCATGAGGGCTTGAATTGTCAGTTTCACATGTTAAAATATCAGAATTATCTCCTTTCACAATTGAAGTCTAAGGTGGATGCTCTGGCAGAAGGTATTGAGTGTAAAGAGTTGCAGGATTTAGTTCATGTGTCTGAACAGGTGGGTAAGCATTCCTTGCAGTGTGGTTTTGATGCTGTGCAGGCCTCCTCGAGGGTGGCTGCCACTGGTTCTGTTCTTCGAGGCACGCCTGGTTGAGGGATCAGAATTTAGCTGAGCATGTTAAGACAAGGATTTTGGATGCTCCTTTACAGTCTGATGTGTTGTTTGGTTCGCCTGTGGAAGCAGTTTTAAAGAAAATGGAGGACAAGGCTAAGTCTATGCAAACTGTTAAGGATTTTTGCAGGTACAGCCTCAAGTTTAGTAGAAATTGGCCTTCTAAGGGATGGACATATCCTGCTTATGATTCCCAGTCTAGAGGTAGGTCTAGACGTGGTAGGGGCAGAGCTCAAGGTTCTTTTAGGCCTAGAACAGGAGTTCACCTGCTCAGACTTCTGGTGAGGGCAGGGGTCAGTCCTTTCGTAAACAGACCCAATGACCTACCTTTTCAGCTGCCAGTACATTCTCGCCTGGCAGCACCTTTGGGAGGAAGGCTGGCTCTTTTCAAAGAAAATTGGGATTTAATTACCCAAGACAGATGGGTTTTGGATATCATTCACCACGGTTACAGGTTTTATTTCCATACCTTGCCTCCTTTCAAAGGCATGCCAGACATTCCTCCTCTACAAAGAAAAGAGGCTCACAAGCAAATTTCTCTGTTGCTCCAAATAGGGGCCATTCAGCCAGTTCCTGTGCCAGAAAGGGGCCTAGGATTTTACTCTCGCCTGTTCCTAGTACCAAGAAGGGGAACACGTGGAGACCAATTTTGGATTTATCTATCCTCAACACTTATCTGGACATTCCCAAGTTCAAAATGTTGACGTTACAACAGCTTTTACCTCTGCTGGGCAAAGATCACTGGATGGTAACTTTAGATCTCAAGGAAGCTTACCTTCATGTGCCTATCCGACTAAGTTGCAGGAAGTATCTGCTGAGCTGGAGATTCTCATTATCAGTTCTCTGCATTGCCCTTTGGCTTATCCACTGCGCCCAGAGTATTCACAAAGGTTCTGGCTCCAGTGATAGCTTACTTCAGGCTAAAAGGAATACAAATCTATCCTTACTTGGACGACTGCCTGATTCTGGCTCAAGAAAAGGAAGACCTTTTACAGCATTTGGACTATGTGATAGCAGTGCTAAGATGCCTAGGGTATTCTGTGAACGAAATAAAGTCCAGTCTAGTACCCTCTCAAGACATGTGCTTTCTGGGTGTGAGACTGAATACAGCAGCCCAGATGGCCTTTTTAACCCCGGACAAACAAAAGAATCTTTCCAGTTACTTCCATCAACTATCTCTTCAGTCCGGGCTGACTGCAAGGACAGTCCTTCAAGCCTTAGGGTTCATGGCATCTTGTATTCTGGTGCTTCCCAATGCCAAACTGCATATGAGGAAGCTGCAATGGTATCTCAAAATGTATGGACACAGCACTGCCAGGATTTGGACACTGTCATTCAAATAATACCTTGCATTCAAAAGGAATTTTTGTGGTGGGCTCAGGAATGTCACCTAAACAAGGGACTCTCTGTGACCCGGCCAGAGGCGGTCAGATTCTAACGACAGATGCCTCAGACATTGCTTGGGGAGCTCATCTAAATGGAAAGTGGATACAAGACAAGTGGCCTGCCAGACTACAGCATCTACATATCAACATGAAAGAGATGTTAGCAGTCCAGTTTGCATTAATGGCTTTCAAGGAGTTACTTCTTCCAGGGCAGGTGTTGATTCTAACAGACAACACAACTGTCATGTGGTACATCAACAAACAAGGGGAACACATTCTTACCCGTTGTGCAGGCAAGCAATGATTTTATGGGAGACTGCGCTCAGCTTGCAACTAACTCTTCAGGCAAGGTTTCTGCCGGTACCACAGAACTCCTTACCAGATGTGTTAAGCAGACAAATCATGGATCCCCACGAGTGGACACTGGTTCATGTATTTCAAAATTGACAGTGTCATGGGGAACTCCAGACATAGATCTGTTCGCTTCTCCACTAAACCACCAGCTGCCAAAGTTTTGCACAAAGAGGTTTCATCACACAGCTTGGAAAGTGGATGCTCTTTCTTTCAGTTGGAAAAATCTTCATGTGTATGCCTTTCCACCTCTGCCTCTTCTCCCAAAGGTGCTCCTAAAGGTCAGACAAGACAAGCCAAGAATGATTTTAATAGCTCCAGATTGGCCTCGGCAACACTGGTACCCATTACTGAGGAATCTGGTAAGGAAGCCTCCATGGCCTTTACCTTTGATTCCACACCTGTTGTCTCAGAGGGACGGTCACCTGCTCAATGTCAAGCTTCACTCTCTTCATCTAACAGCCTGGCATATTCTGTTTTGAAACACAGCAGGTCTCAACTTCCTCAACAAGTTTTAAATGTGATTTTGGAAGCCAGAAGACCTAGTACAAGGAAAGTGTACGCAGAAAAATGGAAGAGATTTTTATTTTGGAGTGCAGCAAACAATTTGGAGATTTCTGAGCCTAATTTGAGTGTGGCTCTTCAATATCTTACTGAGTTATTGGACAAAGGTTTGTCTTTCTCTTCCATTAAGATTCATGCTGCAGCAATTTCAGCTCACTATGATTGTGACCCACCATTGTTTTCGCATCCTTTGTTCAAGCAATTTCTTAGAGGGCAAAGAATATAAGACCCCCGTAGAGCTCCTACTCCTGCTTGGGATCTCAATTTTGTGTTGGAGAAACTTACTCTACAACCTTTGAGCCTGCGGCTTCTGCTGAATTGAAATACTTGTCATGGAAGACTGCTTTTTGTTGGCCATTACTTCTGCAAGAAGGGTTTCTGAATTGCAGGCCCTTATGGCGGTAGAGCCTTTTGATTTTTCATAAGGATAGGGTATCTTTACGCACTAATCCTTCCTTTATGCCTAAGGTGGTTTCTAGTGTGGCTTTAAACCAAACTATTCATTTGCCTACTTTTATGCAGATCCCCAAAATAAAGGGGAAAAGATTTTGCACACTTTAGATGTACACAGGCAATTGCGTTATTATTTAAGCAGGACTAAGGATTTTAGGCAGTCTCAGCAGTTGTTTGTTTCTTTTGCTTTGAGTTCTCAGGGCAAGCCTGTGTCAAAACAAACTATTTCTAAGTGGATTGGGTTTTGCATTGCATTTTGTTATTCCCATCATGGCAAGGAGATTCCAGCTGGGATTAGGCCTCATTCCACTAGGGCTACTGCCACTTCAACAGCATTTCTAAGGGGGGTGGCAACTAAGGATATTTTGGAGGCAGCTACTTGGAGTTCAGTGCATACTTTCTCTAAGCATTATCACCTTCCTCTCTACTCTAAATCTAGGGCTGGTTTTGCCACAGCTATTTTGCAAGGCATGTTGTCAGCTCCTGCTTCCTTATAATTTGCCAGCCTCCCTTACCTCTGCTTTGGGATTCTACCCAATAGTTAGGACTGCAGCAATGTGGAATGAAGAACATAGTACAGTTTTGTACCTACCATAAATGTAGATGTTCGAGGATCCACATTGCTGCAGTCCAATTTACCCTCCCTCCTTCCCCTCTGTGTTTAGGGGTGGTTATGCAGGTGAGGTTATACTCTGGTAATTTTGTATATATTGTACATATTTTTGGTGCAGGAATGTTTGGAGTTTTTGGTTTTGGCCTTGTCTTTTTAGGGTCTTCTGACATCTGGGGCAAGAAAAGACTGAGGATATGACGTCGGTCATGCGCATTAGTACCCTGACGTACTGACGTCAGTCTAATGCGCCTTGACCGACGTCAGCCATATACTTTGGTATTCGGGCCGACTGGGACAGCGGACTACCCAATAGTTAGGACTGCAGCAATGTGGATCCTCGAACATCTACATTTATGGTAGGTACAAAACTGTACTTTCCTGAGAGGGGCTAACAACTTAAGGCCCCCTAGGAGAGCACTCAACCCTGCCTGGGACCTTAACTTTGTAGTGGAAAAGCTCACGCTTCCCCCTTTTGAACCTGCTTTTCAGGCTTGCTAGTTGTTGCTGAAGCACCTACCAAGGGGAGAAAATGCTGAGAGAAGAAAAGGAGCCACTTTTGTGATTTTAAGTATTTTCTTCTAATATTTTGTTAAGTTTTACTGCTTTGCCACCTATTTTTTGGCATTTTCCGGCTTGCTAAAGTTTATATCTGTAACAGTAACAGTAGTTGGAATACATCTAGAGCCTGTTTACTGCATATCCTGTGTTGCACTTAATTTAAAATCGTTTTTTTCTCTAAAAACTGCATTTTACCTGATTCTGACCTAGCACTCAAGTGTGGGGTCATTTATTGCACTGTTGTGATTATTTTGCTGCTTGTGTATCTCTGCTACCTTTAAACTACAACAAAAAGAAAAAAAAAATCTTGCTTTTTTCCCACTTATTGAAAGTTAAGAAAGTTCAGTTACAGATTTGCTGTTCTGAACTGTTTGGAAGTTTCTAGAAGGCCAGTGCTTGCTTGTGCTAAAGGGAAGTCTCTGTGTTCACCAGTGGGAGTGGTTAACACTGAACAGCCTGCCTGTCCCTGGAGGAGTGGTTACTACCTAGAAGCTGTAGTTTTATTGGCCATTTTGGGTCAATTCTAAACTCCTTGATCTCTCTCTCTTAAAACCCTACAACACTCTTTTGCGCGGTTTTGCGCACTGAGCAGCGTCGGGCAGCGCCGCCTAAACAGGTTTAAACTATTCCAGTCTCCACAAAGTCTGCTCTTCACTTTTTCCCTTAGAACAGTTCAAACTCTCAAAGTAATCACTCTATTCTCTTTCTAAAGCCTTGCACTTGCTCAGCTCTTATAAGGAAACACTAACTAACTAAAGCACTACACCCTCCTTGACTTCTCATAAGTATTAAGCTCCCAATTGGTCCTTCCTGATCAAGTGAAAAATCAGTTCCCTTACCCAATCTGATCAGTAAAAAAAACAGTTCCCTATACTAATCTGGTATGTCCAAGGGTCAGTTTCAAGGTTACTCTCCAGTCCAGCTGGTGAATCTGGGAATTTTGAGGCAGTGTTACAATTGCCTTATGTACACAGACAACCCTTTCCTCCTTCCAACAAACTCTAATACATGTGAGAGATGCAGTTACACAGCCAAACTGGAGGCAGAGCTCTCT
Organism: Protopterus annectens; assembly: GCF_019279795.1. Taxonomy (NCBI): domain Eukaryota; kingdom Metazoa; phylum Chordata; order Ceratodontiformes; family Protopteridae; genus Protopterus; species Protopterus annectens. The sequence continues at coordinate 1,106,793,631 of NC_056745.1, read as the reverse complement.
CAACCCAAGACTGGCACAGTCAGTCAGGAGGAAAAGGTAACCACCCACACCACAAATCCAGTCTCACACAGACCTATTGCATCTGCATACCCAACACATAAACACACAAAACATACTGAGGCTCTAAATAAAAATCTGCCTAAACAGCAAAGACCTCCTAAGCAGATATCCAAGCAACAGCCACCCCTCAACAATACCCACAAATCACATATCTCACAAAATCAGTGTGCCTCACAGTCACAGCCCTTAAGGCCAAACAACACACCAAATACACTTGTTATAGGGGATTCTATTGTCCGGCACACTGACGTCCCACTCACCAGACTGAACAAAGAGAAAGTCACTGTAAGTTGTCTGTCGGGTGCCAGGATCCACCACATAATGCAAGCACTCAGGTCACTCCAAAGCAAGTACAAGTATGACTCCGTCATTGTCCATGCTGGTGTGAATGACCTGAGACGTACCTCCCTAGACTACATGAAAAGAGACATAGAGGAGCTCTCTGACCATGTAGCCCAGGCTGGTATGACCCTGACCTTGAGTAGCATCTTGCCTTCACCAAGAATGATGCCACAGTATAAAGACAAAATGATCAGTTTCAACAATTGGCTAAAGTATTGGTGTCATTCAAAGGGGATCCAGTGTTTGTCTGCCTGGGATGACAAGCTCGACAAGCCATGTTGCTTCGCTAGGGAAGGCTTGTACCTGTCACCCTTAGGCTTTCGTATACTGGCCAAGGCTCTTGCCACCCCTATAGTGCCATTTTTAGGAAAGGCTCAAAGGACAAACCCACCTCCATAGACAACCCAAGGATAAAAAAACTAAAGGTAATGCTACTCAATGCCAGAAGTCTAAACCTCAAGATGCACGCACTCGAGGCTCTCCTCAGTATGGAGAAAATCGATGTCTGTGCAGTAACAGAAACCTGCTTCAAGGCTCCTGAGAGCACCCCAGCGCTACCAGGTTATAACTCATACCATGCGTTTCATCCCCAAAACTCGGACCGAAGCACAAAAGGAGGGGAATTATCTATATTCATCAAAGATACCTACACCTCCAGGTTAGTGGCACTGCACGAAGCATCGGAAACCATCCATGTGCAACTAACAGCAGGCAAAACTGCCTTTCAGTTTGTAGCCTGCTACAGAACACCCTCCCTATTACAGGAACCCCACTTGGCATACCTGAGAACACTGGAGAATATGAAGGTCTCTCCAAACACTATGTTATTGGGTGACTTCAACTACCCAAGCATTGACTGGGAAAACTACTCAAGCCCAAACACCCTCGCCCAATGGTTCCTTGAATTTATAAACTCTAACGCAATGGAACAACTGGTCACCACTCCCACAAGAGGGAACAACATATTGGACCTGGTCATCACCAACATGGGGACTCTATGTTCCACACCAGAGGTAAACCCCTCATTGGTAAGATCAAACCATAAACAAATTTCCCTGGACATCCATATTCCGTCCCCACCCCCAGCCAAGGAAATCACTGTAAAGAATTTCTCAAAAGCCAACTTTGCACTTCTCAAGACTGAGGTGGAATCCTTCAAAGCCTCTGGGCCAGAGGATGATACAGCCCAATCTGCAGAATCCTTTACAAATGCATTCTATCAGCATCTGCAGGAATGCATGGATCGTGCTATCCCAAATAAAACCAAGACTCACTCCTCCAAAAACAGGAGACTGGTGGACCCTGGCCATAAATAAGCTATACAACAGAAGGAGGAAGCTACTACATGACAGAGCAAAATCTCAAAAAGGGAAGGCATCTCTGATCAGTATTAGCAAGAAAGTTTGATCCCTCATAAAATCATCAAAGGCCAGCTTCGAAAAAAAAAATTGCCCTAGACACTAAAGATAATCACAAGGCCTTCTTTAGTTATGTCAGGAACATGGGCGGAAACTCCCAGATATGCCCTGAATTGTTGTATAATGATACAAAATATACCGAACCTACAGGCAACATCCTGGCAGACAGATTCAGCGCAAACTTCCCCCCCAAAGGAGCAAATGCCTATCCCAACTGAATGTAACCTCTATGACATCACAGATGCACAGGTGAAAGCTGCCCTCTCCAAAGCAAAAAACACAGCATCTATGGGACCGGACGGTGTCCCAGGCTGTGTCTTACACGAGCTCCAAGAAGAACTGAACCCTCACATTAAGTCACTGTTCAAACATAGCCTTACTACAGGATATGTACCCAAAGAATGGCATACAGCTACAGTGGTCCCACTCCACAAAGGTGGTGCCACAATGGACCCCAGAAACTTATCGCCCCATAAGCCTGACTAGTCTAGTCTGTAAAGCTATTGAGCGTATTATCATGGAACTCATAAACAAAGACATTGGGAGCCTCCAGACACTGGACCCTACCCAATTCGGCTTTGTTAAGGGCAGATCTTGCCTCTTAAACCTAGTTGATTTCTTTGAAACAGTTACCAAAGCCATAAATGAGAGTAAGGTAGTCCACACAGCCTACCTGGACCTCGCAAAAGCCTTCGACACAATACCCCACTCAGGCATCATAAATAAGCTTACCAGCTTAAATATCAACCCCTATATCACAAGATGGGTTGCAAACTGGCTCAGTGATAGGACCCACATCATCAGAATCGCAGGTGCCATATCCAAATCCAAACCAGTTACAAGTGGCATCCCACAGGGCTCAGTTCTGGGACCTCTCTTGTTCAGTATATACTTCTCTGAGGTTCAGGCTAACACGGGGGGGATTATGGCTGACAAAGTTCGCAGATGACTGCAAACTGGGGGCCATAATCGAATCTCCAGCTGACACAAGCATTCTCCAAACTGGGTCTCACAGAGATGGATGCTTGGTGCCAGAGCCACAGCCTCAAGCTAATTGCTAAAAAGTGCATAGTCATCCCCTTTGGGAAAAACAAGGTGCCCACAAATTCCCACATAGGTGGTAATCCATTAAGTACGGAAGAAGTAATTAGAGATTTGGGGGCCAACGTAGATAGTAATCTCTCCTTTGATAATCACGTTGCCAAAGTGGTTAGAAAGACCTTCTATATAGCCCACCTTATCATGAAAGGGTTCGCATCTAGATCAAGAGAGGTCATTGTGCCCCTCTACTCGTCACTCATCAGACCCATAATTGAATACAATGCCCCCTTTGGGATGTACCTTACCCGACACCTGCAGCAACTGGAGAGACCCCAAAAGTACCTCACCAAGAGGATCATGGGCTACAAACAGATGTCCTATCCAGCTCTACTCAGTTGCTTACCGCCTACTCAGACGCGATCTATGCCTGACGTACAAAGCCATGTCAAACCCAGAATTAATGGACATGCTCCACCTCAAAAAATCCAAGTCCCTTAGAGCTACACGCTCCAGGGACCTAAAACTCAGCACAAAAATAAATAGGACATGCTGGAGGGACAGATTCATTTCCCAGAGGCTCCCCTCACTCTGGAATAGAATCCCAATTCATGTTAGATATAGCCCCTCGCTGACCCTCTTCAAGCGAAATATGTACGCGTGGATGGGAAATCGCAAATTCACCCCTGGGATCTCTTCCGTATCCCTGCTAGACAGAGGCACAGTAAACTAATCTTAAAAGGGTACCTTCTGTGACCTACTTTACACAGGCACAGTAGGCTAATATAATAGGGAGTTGGAAGCCAAATACACTCTGGCTAGGCTTATAAATGCCTTAGGGCAGATAGCCTAGTATCTACCTATGAACCTATGAACCTATGCTGCTTCAGCAGAGTTAAAATTCCTCTCTTGGAAAACAGCCTTGCTGTTAGCCATAACTTCAGCAAGAACAGTGTCTGAGTTACAGGCACTAATGTCTGTGGAACCCTTTATTATTTTCCATGCTGATAGGGTTTCTCTCAGGACTAACCCGCCCTTTATGACTAAAGTGGTGTCCAGTGGGGCTCTAAACCAATCCATCCATTTGCCAACCTTTTTCCCTAACCCTCAGAATAAAGGGGAAAGGATCCTGCACTCCTTGGATGTGCACAGACAACTCAGGACTAAACCTTTCAGAAAATCTGACCAGCTGCTAGTCAGCTTTGCTACATGGCAGAGGACAAGGCCATTTAAAAAAAACGTTTCCAAATGGATAGCACACTGTATTGGGCTACTGTTGGCTGAAGGAGGAGAAGAGGCAGAAGGCATGGTCAAAGGCTGGTAAAGGCTAGGACTGTGATAGTGAGGGTCAGCACTTTGAATGTTGGCAGTATGACTGGTATAGGGAAAGAACTAGCTGATATGATGGACCAAAGGAAGGTTGGTATGTTGTGTGTGCAAGAGATCAAATGGAATGGGAGCAAGGCTAGGTGTATCGGAGGCGGTTTCAAATTGTTTTATCATGGTGTGGATGGGAGGAGAAATGGCGTAGGCATTATCCTGAAGGAACAGTATGCTAAGAGTGTTTTGGAGGTGAAAAGAGTGTTGGATAGAGTGGTGTTTATGAAGCTGGAAATTGATGGTGTAATGATGAATGTTGTTAGTGCATATGCTCCACAAGTTGGGTGTGCATTGGATGAGAAAGAAAAATTTTGGAGTGAGGTGTATGAAGTGGTGATGACTCTACCCAAGGGTGAGAGACTGGTGATTGGAGCAGATTTCAATGGGCATGTTGGTGAAGGGAACAGAGGGGATGAGGAAGTGATGGGTAGGTATGGTGTTAAGCAAAGGAATGCAGAAGGTCAGATGGTAGTGGCTTTTGTGAAAAGGATGGACATGGTTGTGTTGAATACGTATTGTAACAAGAGGGAGGAGCATAGGGTGACATACAAGAGTGGAGGAAGATGCACACAGGTGGATTATATCTTATGTAGAAGGGCCAGTCTGAAGGAGATTGGAGACTGTAAAGTGGTGGCAGGGGAAAGTGTAGTTAGGCAGCATAGGATGATGGTTTATAGGATGGCATTGGTGATCAAGAAGAGGCGGATGAGTGTGAGAGCAGCACCAAGGATTAAATGGTGGAAATTGAAAAAATTGTAATTGTGAGGTGATATTCAGGGAAGATTTAAGACAGGTACTGGGTGGCAGTGAAGAGTTACCGAATAGCTGGGTAACTACAGCATAGCTAGTAAGACAGATGGCTAGAAAGGTGCTTGGTGTGACTTCTGGAAAGAGGAAAGAGGACAAGGAGACCTGTAGTGGAATGAAGACGTACAGGAGAGTATACAGAGAAAGAGGTTGGCGAAGAAGAAGTGGGATTGTCAGAGAGATGAAGAAAGTAGACAAGAGTATAAGGAGATGAGGTGCATGGCAAAGAGAGAGGTGGCGAAGGCTAAAGATAAGGCATATGATGAGTTGTATAAAAGGTTGGACACTAAGGAGGGAGAAAAGGACCTGTACCAATTGGCTAGATAGAGGGACCGAGCTAGTAAAGATGTGCAGCAGGTAAGGGTGATAAATGATAATGAGGGAAATGTACTCACAAGCAAGGAGAGTGTGTTGAGCAGATGGAAAGAGTACTTTGAGGGGTTGATGAATGAAGAGAATGAGAGAGAGAGAAGGTTGGATGATGTGGGGATAGTGAATCATGAAGTGCAGTGGATTAGCAAGGAGGAAGTAAGGATAGCTATGAAGAGGATGAAGAAAAGAAAGGCTGTTGGTCCAGATGACATACCTGTGGAAGCATGGAGGTGTTTAGGTGAAATGGCAGTAGAATTTTTAACTAGATTGTTTAATGAAATCTTGGATGCCTGAGGAATGGAGAAGAAAGTGTTTTGGTACCGATTTTTAAGAATAAGGGTGATGTGCAGAGCTGTAGTAACTGCAGAGGGATTAAACTGATCAGTCACAGCATGAAGTTATGGGAAAGAGTAGTGGAAGCTAGGTTAAGAAGGGAGGTGATGATTAGTGATCAGCAGTATGGTTTCATGCCAGGAAAGAGCACTACAGATGCGATGTTTGCTTTGAGAGTGTTGATGGAGAAGTACAGAGAATGTCAGAAGGAGTTGCTTTGTGTCTTTGTGGATTTAGAGAAAGCATATGACAGGGTGCCTAGAGAGGAGTTGTGGTATTGTATGAGGAAGTCTGGAGTGTCAGAGAAGTATGTAAGAGTGGTACAGGATATGTACAAGGGTAGTGTGACAGCGGTGAGGACTGCGGTGGGAGTGACAGATGCGTTTAAGGTGGAGGTGGGATTACATCAAGGATCAGCTCTGAGCCCTTTCTTATTTGTAATGGTAATCGACAGGGTGACAGATGAGATCAGACAGGAGTCCCTGTGGACTATGATGTTTGCAGATGTCATTGTGATCTGTAGTGAGAGTAGGGAACAGGTGGAGGAGACCCTGGAGAGGTTGAGATATGCTGTAGAGAGAAGAGGAATAAAGGTCAGCAGGACTAAGACAGAATATATGTGTGTGAATGAGAGGAAGGGTAGAGGAATGGTGAGGATGCAGGGAGTAGAGGTGGTGAAGGTGGATGAGTTTAAATACTTGGGATCAACAGTTCAGAGTAATGGTGAGTGTGTAAGAGGGGTGAAGAAGAGAGTACAGGCAGGATGGAGTGGGTGGAGAAGAGTGTCAGGAGTGCTTTGTGACAGACGAGTACCAGTAAGAGTGAAAGGGAAGGACTACAAGAGGGTAGTGAGACCAGCTATGTTATATGGGTTGGAGACAATGGCACTGACAAAAATGCAGGAGTCAGAGCTTGACGTGGCAGAGTTGAAGATGTTTGCACTGGGTGTGATGAGGATGTACAGGATTAGGAATAAGTATATTAGAGGGTCAGCCCAGGTTGGAAGGTTTGGACAAAGCCAGAGAGGCAAGATTAAGTTGGTTTGGACATGTGCTGAGGAGGGATGCAGAGTATATTGGGAAAAAGATGCTAAGGATGAAGCTGCCAGGTAACAGGAAAAGAGGGAGGCCTAAGATAAGGTTTATGGATGTGGTGAGAGAGGACATGCAGGTAGTTGGTGTGTGACAGAGCAAGATGCAGAGGACAGGAAGAAATGGAAACAGTTGATCTGCTGTGGCAACCCCTGACAGGAGCAGCCAAAAGAAGAAGAAGAAGCACACTGCATCCATTTCTGCTACAAGCACCATGGAAAACCTACCCCACTGGGTATGAGATCACATTCCACTAGGGCTACTTCCACCTCTACGGCATTTCTCAGGAGAGTCCCTACCAGGGACATTCTGAAAGCTGCAACCTGGAGTTCTGTACACACCTTCACCAAGCATTACCACTTTCCTATTTTTTTCTAAATCTAGAGCTGGATTTGCTACAGCAGTCTTACTAGGCCTGCTAGCCAGCCCTAACTCTTTTTGACTACCTCCACCCTTCCTCAGGTTTGGGAATCACCCAAGTGTGATGACTGCAACAGTGAAACACGAAGAACATAGTACAGTTTTGTACACTTACCATAAATGTAGATGTTCGAGTGTATTCACTGTTGCAGTCCTGGTTTCCCTCCCTCCAACCCCCTGGTTTTCTCCATCTTTCTACCTCTCCTCTCTATGGCCATTCTTAATGGCATTGGTATTTACTTTTTACTGGTGGTGTTTCCCACCATATACTAGCTTCCTATTTGGGGGCTGCTGACTTTTAGGGCAAAAAAACTGATGTAATGGTGTCGGCTGCCTGTTTTATACCCCTGACGACCTGATGTCATAGAAGAAGTGACAGCATCTGATGCAGAAATCCTAGGACTCTGGTATTCAGGCCAACTGAGGGCTACCTGCAAGCAGATAACCCAAGTGTGATGACTGCAACAGTGAATACACTCGAACATCTACATTTATGGTAAGTGTACACAACTATACTTTCTGAATATTGCTGATCTCTGGATGCAATTTATTTTGATTTGAAGCTCTTCTTTTAAGAATAAAGATGTTTTTTACGTAAGTGTTTCCTTCGTTAAGTATTTACGTTTAACAGTAGTCAAGCCAGGGTGCCTTGCTGAAGATATACATGTACCAGGTTGATACAAGATGGAAAATTGTAGCAGGTTTACATTGATGTTCATTGCATAAGCCACATGACATGCATCAACAACCAGCATGACAGCACAATATTGCTCTGTGTGACAAGAGCAGCAGCATCATATGACTACAGCAAGCATGCATGAAGGAAGAGCATTCATCATGTGTGGTATTCTGCCTATGCATACCCATTTAATGTACAGTAGCATGCCAACATGACAGAATTCATGGCAATGATAAGCCATTGTGCCCCTAAAGGCTGTCAAGGATTGCAAAAAGGCCAAAACTGTATCACTGTTACAGAGTGATTCAGGCATGTGCAGTTACTTTGCAGTCTTCCATGCATGTGCATGGGCAAGTACAAGACACATTGCTCACTGTAGGGCAGTTCAGACACATGTAAGCAACATTGCTTCATTAGTATAGTTACTGTGCCATGGTCCATGCAAAGTATAAAGCACAGGTGTTAATTCAGTGTTCGCACTATCATATCTCTACAAGCATATTGAGGGAATTTCAGGACTCCTGCTTTACAGCGGTGTGCAGAGTCTCGAAGTTATCTACATCTGCTGAGGTAAAGGTACACAGGCTGATGGCTGGTGAAGAGAGTGACTGGATATGTGTACATTTTCCTGGGTTGGAATTGTTCCTCAGCAACCTGTAGATAAGGGGATGGGAAGCATCAGCTGGTTGAAGTAGGGAATGAGAGCAGACAGGGAACAGGTCCAGATATTAGTGGGCCAGCAGATGTACTGCTATAAGTCAGTGAAAGATGGAATAGCTACATAGGAGTGACACAGAGATGGCTGTGCTGTATTGCACACACACTGTAAAATTGTGGTACATAATGGATGAGTTTAGGGAGGAGGCAGACCTGCTAACTGCAACAAAGTGTGTATGTTGTATATGGGGCACACATTGGTATTGCTTTGGTGGACACAGATGAATTTAAGTGGATGACAGGGTACAATGTTCGGCACAGTTTGCTTCTAAATAGTCCCTAATGGACTGATGTGATAATGAGGCCTATGCCAGTGGGATTTGGCAGGCATGGCACTTGATGTGACTGCTGTTGTCACATGGGTGTGGAATCGATAGAGCTGATCTTGCATGCCTACCTGTGCAGGAACATATATGGCATAGAATAAGTGAAAGTAATTTTTGAAGTTCTCTCAGGCAGAGACTGTGGTGTTATTACAGGCTGAGTGGCATGAATGACCACATACAGTACATGAGGATGTGCAGTGCTTCAATCATTTGTACAGTATTTTGGATAGGTACTGGGGAGCCATTTCTCCCTCCATGGCATTGTCTGACTTTATATGCCAAGACTGATGCAGTTTCCATGGCCATCTCTCCTCTGCCTTCACTCTGGGTACACCACACAGTGAAGGTACATTGACATCATGTAGTGATACTTCTTCAACATCATGTATCGGTGAGAAGCCTGGTGTGTCATGGCTTGACCACCCATGCAGATGTCACCTATGTGGCAGTCATGCAGATGACTACTGGCAGACATGCAGATGACATGGTTAGGCACTCATGACAATGCAGTTCAGCATCATCCTTGTCAGCATGTGTTGTGACAGTTTCATTTTTTGTATGGGACAATCCTTAGAGTAAGGCCATTCATGGTCAATATTGCTCCCAGCTGAGGTCCCATAACACCTATCACAGCCATGTCCACACATTACAATGACATCTGAAGTAGCTGTGTCTCCTAGAACCAGTGCTGCAGAAGTACTCACAACTGACCACCTGCCCCCTACAGAAAGTAACCCCCCACTGCTCAGTATACACAGCTTCTCCCAAACACTCAGCCATGTAACACACTCCTTTCCTAGTCCACATTGTAGTTATTGCTTGTCATAGTTGTTCTCCCCAGCTGTGCATATGTTAATAGCTGTGCCCTGCCCTGCACTGACCACTGTGTGAGATGGAATAGGTAACAGCTAATGCACAATGTGGCCAGTCAGTGCACTGTACACTATGGTAGTATTGTCTCCGTCAGTTTTATCTAATGTTGTGTTTCTTCTTGCCTTTAATTGTGGACTAGATCTGTCTTTTTGCCAGTACTACAATATATTGCACCTGCCTCTGCCTCACATGGGGTTTCCCTGCAGTTAGTTCCTCATACAACTCCTCAACTGGCACCTCGTCTGTCATTGGCTCTGGTCTGCATGGTCCTCTGATGGTGATCCCCTGCTGTATCTGCTTGCATATCATCTTGCTGTGTAATATTGCACATACAGCAAATGTCTTGCTGCAAGACTCCAGAACATACTGCAGTACAGTAACAGAGGAATCTAGACAGAGGAGATGGGCCTTCCAGAATCCAAACACATGCTCACCAGTGTTACAGGTCTGTGACAGTAGGGAGTTGTATGATATCAGCCATGCCCTGTGGATTCCATACTGGTGTTATAAGCCATGGTTCCACTGTATATCCATCATCATCAAAAATATGTTCTGTAGGAAGTCACCCCACGCAAATTGCTGGTACAGATCTGATGTCTTCCAGATGTGGGCATTATGAGAACTGCCTGAATGGTGCACAGGTACTTTAATAATAGTAATAAAGTGTGCATTGTATCTGAAAGAAGTGTAGGTAAGGCATAAAGACTGAGGAGGTGGCTAGTCTACATGAGGCCTTTACTTAAACTGAACTCTGTAAAAGCTTAAAACAGGCACATTTAAAACTAAACCTTTATGTTGGGACTACCACATCATCAAACTGTGTATAAAGAAGAAAAAAGCACTTGTCCATCTGTAAAATTCATCTTCTTTTTTATTATAAAAGATATTAAAACATGGTAAATCCCTGAAATTTACCATTAGAAAATGCAAAGCCAATGATGAACTTAGGGTAACAACTAATTCAAAAGACAGCCAGAAGGCCTTTTTCATCTATACTGGGCTTCTTAGAAATAACCGGCAGTGTTGTACTGAACTTCTTTCTAATGTACCTCCTTCTCTGACCACAAGAATGTTGTTTATATCCTTGTGGACAAATTCCCTTCCAGCTTCACCTCACACACCCTCTCATTTACTTCCTCCCCCACTCATCCTCATGTCTTTTCCTGAATTCATTTTGGACCAAGTCCTTTTAGCAGTTTCCAAATTTAAAAATACAAGTTCCATGAGTCCTAATAGTATCCCTCGATGTCTGCTAAGAAGTGTTAAGTCCCATCTAGGCAACCCCCTCCATCATCTGCTCAACCTGAGTCTCTCCATTAATTACATCCCCAATGTGTGGAGGACAGCTGTTGCAATGCTCTTACATAAAAGTTGCCCCTCTACTAACAGTGCAAATTACATGCCTATTAGTCTCACTTGTGTTATTTGCAAAGCCGTGAAACTTATTATAGCTGCAATAATAAAAAACACTATTGGTGACCTTATATACCTGGATCCACACCAGTTTCACTTTCTAAAAGGCAGATCTTGCCTGCTAATTTTTGTTGAGTTTTCTTTGAAAAGTTTCCTGAGGTCTAATAAGCCCATGAATAAGGAATTTACCTGAAACTCATGAGACCTATCCTCTATACTGGGATTTTTGACAAAGTCTCCCAGCTCTAAATTAAGCTGTACATAATTCATTGGACAGGTAGTTGGCTAAGTTCAGGAACATCTGCGCTAGACAGAAGAGCCTCACTGGTGGTGTTCCACAGGGATCTGTCCTGGGCCCTTTCCTCTTTAGTATATACTTGTCTAACATGGAAGCCTATTTCAATGAACTACGGCTAATCAAGTTTGCTGATGCTTGCAAACTGGTATTTGTTACTAAATCCTAAACTAATACTCTGGGTATGTTAATCATGGGCTTACACTCATTGTCAAGAAATGCAGTATAGTTTATTTTAATAAATTTAGCAGTGCTTCCTCTTACCATATCAGTAAAGTTCTACATAAATCTGATACAGTCATCAGTGTCTTGGGTACCTTTGTTGACAACAGCTCTCCCCTGACCACCATATCTTTTAGTGAATAGAAACTACCCTTCTACATTGAACAACATGTGGCATTTCCTCAAGTTCCAAAGAAGTTATAATCCCACTTTATTCCCCCTTGTTAGGCCCATTATTGAACACAATTCCCCCTTTAGCAGGTACTTCATTAATCACTTAAACTTGAGAGACCTCAACATTTCCTCACCAAAAATATATCAGATCTCATAGCCATTAGTTACTCAGTGAGATTAAAATCCTTGTTCTTCTTCTCAGTGTCATGAAGACTCCAAAGAGGTCTTTGCTTAGCCATCCATGCTATGAATGACCTGATACTCTTTGAACTCCTTTATCTAAACAGAACCAGTGGTAAAGGAAACAACCTGTTCTGGAGGCCTAAACCTGTTCTACCACATCAGCATCACCAAATGGAGCAACATGTACCTAACCCAATGTATTCCCTGTTTGTGTAGTAGACTACCCTTGTTTATTAAGCAACCTTTAAAGCCAGTCTGGATGACTGGATGGAGGATCACAAATTTTCACCTGAGATTTGTAAGCATAATTTACCTAGTGGGTGAAATTGCTAGTGCCCCATCTTTATTGGATAATGTGGCTGAGTTTCTCAATGGTGTCCTTAGCCATAAGCTTAATAAGAACTTATGAACCTGTGAAGTGTGTACCTTGAGACATGCAGCATTCTGTAATTAGTTCACACCAATTTAGGGATCCAAATACCCCATGTCTTACATTGCCAGACCTTGACTCTTCTAATAAAATATGTAACATATCTCCAAATTTCCAGTTAGTATTTTCATCTTTCATATGATCTTCTTTCATTAGAAACTGGAAACAACTTTGTATAGGAAATCTTTATCTGCTGTTGATAGTTAGCTTGTACTTTACAACAGTATTGAAACAGGAGAGCAGCTTAGGTCAAATTTGTTGATTTCTTATTCTGTCCTTCACTTCTGCAGCTCTCAGAAAAACTGGCAGTCTGAAAATCTGTCTCATCACAACATTCATTAATTTTTCCATTCAGTCCATACCCCAAACTATCTTAAAACTGCTTAAAGCTGATAGAGTAAAAACTATACAGTTAGAACACAGCATGATGTCCTATTCCTGTGTTGCAGTATGCTGTACTCTTGGGTTTCCTTATCTTGCTACCGGAATGTCCGGCCAGTATTCAAAAGTTTGCAGTCACCTCTAGGTGCATGGGATGTCTGACGTGGCTAGAGGAACATGGGCCATAAAAGTGATGTCTGCATGCACCAGACCTCAGAACTTCTCTGCTACCAGTCGAACGTCAGCTGCTTCTGACATACTGGCCATCAGATCAAAAATATTAAGATAAGTTTCCCGTTGGGGATGTTTTGTTTTTTAGGTCACTGCATGCTTCTGCGAGTTCTTGTCATCCAGAAAGGGTAAGTGCAAGTGCAGCCATCAGATTCACCATAAAGATGCCCACGAGCTCTGCCTCTTTTGTCTAGGGCCTACACATGACCGTAAGGCCTGCCCCATTTGGCAAGCCTTTGTCCTGAAAAAACTTGCATAGCAGATTGCATGCTTTAAGTGTATATCTCGAGATTCAGCTCCTTAAGTGGTCTGGTTAGCCTGCCGAGCAAAATTATTAGATGCACCTTTAGATAACTTGGCTCTGTTTAGGACTAAATTAGCAGACTTATTCATAACTCTGCAACAAAAGGGGAAGGAGTTACAAGACCTTACACACTTGTTTGTTTATCCTATCCCCAAGTTCCATACGAATTACCCTTCAAAAACCCAGTTTATCAGGAAGCATTCTGCTCCCACCCCTCCTTCCAGGCCCAGAAAAACTGCCAGGAAGCAAATTACTCCTTCCAGACCTGTCCAGACTACAACACAGAAGCCACAATTTCAAGACAAGGCAGGTAGTCTGTGACTACCTGCCACTCTTGAAACCCCACCCCACTCCATTTCCCTGTCAATAAGGATCTCTCACTGTCTCCCTGTGTGGAAAAGCATCACCACAGACAGATGGGTTCTATCCATAATAGAAAAGGGTTACTTCATGACCTGGGTCAATACTCTGTCTTGGAGAGTTATTCCTCAGCCCCCCCAAAGAACAACTTCTTTTCTTTCAACCAGTTCTGGACACTCTCATTGCCCAGGAAACTATTCAACCTGTCCCGTTGACAAAACGGGAAAGGATTCTATTCCAGACATTTCCTAGTCCCAAGAAAAGATGGCCACTGGAGGCCAGTCCTAGATTTCTCCCACCTAAATCTCTTCCTGCAAGTACCCACCTTCCAGATGCTCACCTTGCAAACCCTTTACCCTTTGATTTTACCTCAGGGTTTCATGGCCACCTTGGACATCAAGGATGCCTACCTTCACATCCCTGTAAGGTCCAGTTTCAGGAGATACCTGCATTTTTCTGTGGCCTCCTCACATTATCACTTCTCAGCCTTGCCCTTCAGTCTCTCTACAGCACAGAGGGTCTTCACCAAGTGCCTGGCACCAGTGGTGGCCTTCTGCAGGACCCAAGGGATTCAAATTTTCCCTTACTTAGACAACCTGCTTATTCAGGAAAATTGCAAAGAAACCCTCCTTTTCCATCTGCAGACATCTCTCTCCTTCCTGAAGGCACTGGGCTTCAAGATAAATTATCCCAAGTCCAACCTGACCCCCTCTCAAGACCTTGTCTTCTTCATATGAAGGATTTGGATGGATATCATGAAGGCTTTCCTACCACCCCAAAAAGTGGAGAACTTAAGGCAGTATCTGCTCACTGCCTTCAGGATACGGAATTGACTGCCAGGCATACATCAGGCTCCTGGGCCACATGGCATCATCCATTCCCATGTTACCATTGGTGAGACTTCACATGAGGAAGCTACAGTGGTACCTAAGTTCAATATGGACTCAGCACTCTCATCTTTTGGCATTCTGAATCCCCTTTTTAAAAGCGATTCAGTGGTGGTTGAATCAAGTGAGCTACAACCCAGGTCAGCCTCTTCAGGTGCCCTAGCCAGTACAAGAAGTGTACACAGATGCCTCAGACCTGGGGTGGGGAGCAACCATGGGCTCCCTAAGAGTCCAAGGTGCTTGGCCAGACTCCACCAAACAGGAGCATATCAATGTCTAAGAGATGAGAGCAATTCTTCTCTGAAACAAGGCTCATTGAAACTGTTCGCAGACAACACTACAGTTCTGTGGTATATTAACAAGCAGAGGGGGACAAAATCATATTTGCTTTGCAGACTAGCTCTCCAAGTGTAGGAGCTGACCACAAAGTAGGGAGTCACACTTTAAGCTGTGTACATCCTTTTAGAACAGAAGTCTCAGGAAGACACCTTACGCAGGTCCATGTCACAGTCCCATGAATGGATGCTCCGCAGGGATGTATTCTTGGACATAGTCCACAGATGGGATACAACTCAAATAGATCTGTTTACCTCCCCCATGCACAGACAACTTCCATCTTTTTGCACCAGGCTGCCCAACCCCCTGGTGAGGGCAGTAGACACCTTTTCCGTCTCCTGGAAGGGGTTGATGTTCTTCGTGTTTCACTGTTGCAGTTATCACACTTGGGTTATCTGCCTGCAGGTAGCCCTCAGTCGGCCTGAATACCAGAGACTTAGTATTTCTGTGTCAGATGCTGTCACTCCAGGACTGACGTCAGGTTGTCAGGGGTATAAAAACAGGCAGCCAGCGCCATTACATCAGTCTTTCTTACCGAGGAGCCCGAAGCAGAAGCAGTTCGCAAGTGCCGGTCGGCCACTACCTGAATTTTTGTTTATGAGTTTAGTAATCCTGAAGTCTTCTAAAGATAAGTGCCCCATTGCGGATCATTTTTTTTTGCTCTAACCGATGTCAGAAAAAGTTAACAATTGTCTTGCCTGTGTAAAGCAAGTACCTCACAGAGATTTTCATTCTTACTGCATCACCTGTTTAGGCCCAGACCACAACGTCCCTTGCTGTCGGTTTTGTGCCTTATTGTTGTCAGGCCCTCTTTGTTGCTAAATTATTTCGATCTCGATCTCCATATTCTGAAATGGCTTTGGTAATACGTTTGGCTACTGATATTTTGAAAAAACATAAAGATAAAGACAGAGATAGAACCATAGGTCCAAAACTGCTGACGATGCTTCCATTAAGCTAGTCGCCAGTCTGCCGGTACTCAGTGAGGCGTTTTTGCAGCCCCTGATGCCCACTTCAGTAGATTTGCAGGCCTCTACTGAGACCCATTTGGAGTCCGGTATGCAGCAAGACTCATCAACTATGGAACCTGCAGATGTCTCTACCTTGGAAGGGTCTGGAGCCTCTGAGCAGGCACCGGCTTCTGAGGCAATTATTTGTTCAACCAATGTTCGACTCAAACCGACGACTTCTTTTTTAACCAAAACTACCGAGTTTCTTAGGCCCAGAGTATGCACTATGCCTAGAAATCTGATGACCAAAGCGCATGCACCTGCTCCCATGCCACAAAAACAAATGCTTATAATGGCTGAAGACATTATTACGCTGATTAGGGGAAGTCAGCCTTCCCCTGCTAAGAGACAAAGACTCCAGTCTCCTTCAGCTTCTACAGACCAGGAGTCCGATGACTTTGAAATGTGTGATTATGAAGACATGCCCTTATCTGCTTATGAGGATTCAGATGCAGAGGAATCCATTCCCTTTGGCTCCCCTCCAGAGGATTTTTCTTTTGGTGAAACCTTGCATACCTTACGAGAGCATTTCCACTGGGAATGCCAAAACTGTCCTCAGTCCAAAAAGAGACTCAGAGAATTTCTGGAGCTGCCTCAACACAGACCCTTAGCAATACCCCCTGTCCTAGATGTTGTGGATGATGTTTTTATGGAATCCAGTCTTACTCCTGACACTTTAGCTCCTGCCCCTAGGAAACCATACGGGTACTACAGAGTACCTGACACTCACAAATTTCTTTTCAAGAATCCTACTGCTGACCCAGAGATCATTTCCCAGGGGCCTAAAGGTATCAAGGCTACTACAGCCCAGAATCCCACCCCTTTAGACAGGGATTCCAGAGCTTTGGACAGATGGGGTAAGAAGGTATATACCTCTTCAACTCTTGCTATTAGGGCATTGAATTGTCAGTTTCATATGCTGAAGTACCAGCAACATATTGTGGAACTTATTAAACAAAAAGTGGCAAACTTTTCAGACTGTGCAGAAAATAAAGACTTGCAAGAGTTTATGCACTCTGCAAGCCAAGTCAGCAAGCACACTTTGCAGTGTGGCTTTGACGCCCTAGAAGCATCTTGCCAGGCAGCTGTCACTGGCTCCGTACTGAGAAGACATGCTTGGCTGAAGGAGCAGACCTTGCCAGACCATGTCAAATCAAAGTTACTAGACGCTCCTTTGAATAAGGACTGTTTGTTTGGCACCAAAGCAGAAGAGGTCCTTAAAAAGATGGAATAAAAAGCTAAGTCTATGCAGACTTTTAAAGCATTCTTACAAGTGCAACCCTCTAGAATCAGTAGGCATTGCCCTTACAAACACTGGTCCTTTCCAGCCCCCTCCAGCCCTTCTCAAACCAGACAGAGGGGAAACAGACCACCCAGACTTCAGTCTCAGGGTATGCAGAGATCTAAGCAATAGAGTGCCCCCACTCCTAAAGCAGGGAGTGGTAAGCCACCTCCTTACGGAAAAAGCTTACAATAACTTCATTACTCCACTTCCCAGCCCTGCCCAATTGCTTGTGCCCTTAGGAGGAAAACTTGCCCTTCATGCAAAAAACTGGATGTCCATCACTCAGGACCGGTGGGTCCTCAACATTGTATCCCAAGGATACAAATTTTATTTCCATTCACTGCCAACCCTAAGCGGGTTTCCAGTCCTTCCTCCAAACCAATGGGCAGAGGCTCAAAACCAAGTACTTTGCCTGCTCAATATTAAAGCTATTCAGCCAGTTTCAGTAGAAGACAGGGGGTCAAGGATTCTACTCCAGACTCTTCCTGGTACCCAGGAAAGAGGGATCTTGGGGCCCAAACCTGGATATTTCCATTCTCAACACCTTCTTGGTGATACCAAAATTCAAAATGCTTACCCTGCAACAGCTTCTTCCTATGCTAGCCAAGGATGCCTGGTTAGTCACCCTAGACATAAAAGAAGCCAATCTGCATATCCCCATAAGGGAATCATTAAGGAAGTATCTACATTTCAGGGCAAGGTTTGTGCATTATCAGTTCTCTGCATTTCCCTTTGGATTATCTGCTGCACTTAAGAGTATTCACAAAATGCCTGGCTCCAACCATTGCATACTGTAGGCAGAGAAATATCCAAATTTACCTGTAGCTGGACGACTGCCTGATTGAGGCGGACAGTCAGGAATTGCTGCTGCAGCACCTGACATTTGTGAAAAACCTTCTCACTTCCTTGGGGTACACCATCAATGAAAAGAAATCAAAACTGGTACCCAGTCAAAAGATTGTATTCCTGGGAGCAAGCTTGGACACAACTTCCCAGATGGCATTCCTCACCTCAGAAAAACAAGTCTGTCTGACAGACTACTTCAAACAAATGGCCACCAGAACCTAGCTATCTGCAAGAAAAATACTGCAAGCCCTAGGGTTCATGGCCTCATGTATACTGCTGATTCCATATGCAAGAATGCATATGAGGAAACTGCAATGGTACTTAAAAAGTCTTTGGTGCCAACATTCTCATGACCTGGAAACAGTCATTCCTATCATACCCTGTCTAAGGACACAGATCCTCCGGTGGGCAGAAGCATGCAGCCACAACAAGGGACTGCCATTTGCTCAATCCCAAACCACCCAGACCCTAACCACAGATGCATCAGACTATGCCTGGGGGGCACACATGGATGGAACATGTATTCAGGGCCACTGGAGCCCAAGTCAAATACATCTACACATCAACCAAAAAGAGATGCTAGCTGTACAGAATGCCCTGACAGCTTTCAGATCCCTAATCTTTCCAGGACAACTGCTAATAAAAACAGACAACACCACAGTTATGTGGTACATCAACAAGCAGGGGGGAACCCATTCCTACCCACTCTGCAGGCTAACCATGACCCTGTGGAACATGGCCTTGGACATTGAAGTCCATCTGCAAGCTCAGTTCCTGCCAGGCAAGCACAACTTACTGGCAGACGACTTAAGCAGAAACCTCCTAGACCCACACAAGTGGCAATTGGAGCACAGCACCTTCAACCTTCTGATCCAGAAGTGGGGGACCCCCAGAGGTGGATCTCATTGCCTCCCCATACAATCACCAGCTCAGCAAATTCTGCACCAGAGATCCTCACAGCAGGGCCTGGAAAGTGGATGCCCTATTTTTTCAGTGGGTAAACCTCTCAAGCTATGCCTTTCCCCCTCTGCCCCTCCTTTCAAGAGTATTACTCAAGATAAAACAGGATAGACCAAGGACAATTCTGATTGCCCTGGACTGGCCACACCAGCACTGGTACCCACTCCTGCGCAGCCTGACATCGGTGCCACCCTGGCACCTACACCAGAATCCAACTCTCCTCTCTCAGCAGGAGGGACATTTTCTGCATCCACAACTGCAAACCCTAAATCTTGCACCCTGGCTTATTCCTTGAATTTTCCCCCAGCAACCTTAAGCAAACAAGTGCTGGACATCATTCTTGAAGTCAGAAAACCCAGTACAAGAAAATCCTATGCTGATAAGTGGAAAAGATTCTGCTCATGGATTCAATCTAAAGGAAAGGACACAACACTGCTCTCTCTGCCTCTTATCCTGGATTACTTAGCAGATATCCTCCACAAAGGCGTGTCCTTCTCCTCCATTAAGATACATGCCTCAGTCACTTCTGCTCATTACAACACTGAGCCACCTCTCTTCTTGCACCCTCTTATCAAGCAGTTCCTGAGGGGGGCAAACAACTTAAGGTCCCCAAGGAGAGCCTCCACCCCTGCTTGGGACCTAAACTTTGTAATGAAAAAGCTCATGCTTCCCCTGTTTGAACCTGCAGCATCATCAGAGTTAAAATTCCTCTCTTGGAAAACAGCCTTGCTTCTAGCCATCACTTCAGCTAGAAGAGTGTCTGAGTTACAAGCATTGATGGCTGTGGAACCCTTCATTATTTCCCATGCTGACAGGGTTTCCCTCAGGACTAACCCTTCCTTTATGCCTAAAGTGGTGAACAGTGTGGCTCTCAGTCAATCCATCCATTTGTCAACCTTCCTACCTAATCCTCAAAAATAAAGGGGAAGGGATTCTGAACTCCTTAGACGTGCACAGACAGCTCAGAGTCTACTTTGATAGGACTAAGCCATTCAGAAAATCTGACCAGCTACTAGTCATCTTTGCAACATGGCAGAGGGCAAGGCCATTTCAAAATGAACTATTTCCAAATGGGTAGCACACTGCATCCATTTCTGCTACAAACACCATGGGAAACCACCCCCTCAGGGGGTCAGAACACATTCCACTAGGGCAACATCTACAGCATTTCTCAGGGGAGTCCCTACCGGGGACATCCTGGAGGCTGCTACCTGGAGTTCTGTACACACCTTCACCAAGCATTACCACCTGCCTATCTTTTCCAAATCCTGGGCAGGATTTGCTATAGCAGTTTGCAAGGCATACTAACCAGCCCTAACTCTTCTTGACTGCCTCTACCCTTTTTCAGCTTTGGGAATCCACCCAAGTGTGATGACTGCAACAGTGAAACAAGAAGAACATAGTTAATTTCTGTACACTTACCATAAATGTAGATGTTTGAGTCTATTCACTGTTGCAGTCCTGGATGTTCTTCATCTTTCACTGTTGCAGTTATTACATTAGGGTAATCTGCTGGCAGGTTGCCCTCAGCCAGCCTGATTAACAAAGTCTTTGGTCCTGCGTTGGTTGCTGTCCCTTCTTCCATGACGTCAGGTCGTCAGGGGTATAAAACATGCAGCCAGTGCCATTACATCAGTCTTTCTTGCCGCACGGTGCCCAAAACAAAAGCAGTTAGCAAGTGCCGGTCGGCCGACTCCTGAAATTTTCATTTTCGAGTTTCAGAACCGAAGTCTTCAACTAAAAAGCTAAGTACCCTGTTGGGGAAACTTTTTCTTGCTCCTTACCGATGTCAGTAAAAAGTTAATAATTGCATTACTTGTGCGAAGCAAATACCTCATAAGGATTTTTATTTGTACTTTATTTCTTGCCTAGGCCCTGACCACAATGTACCTTGCTGTCGGTTTTGTGCTAAATTTAATCAACGCAGTATTAAATGTCGGTATATTTGTGCTTCAGAATATTTTGTCTCACGCTTTAATTATCCAGAAATATCATTGATTAGCAATCCGACTACTGGAATACCTAAAACAATGCAAAGAAAAAGACAGAGACAGGCCGTCGAGGTCCAAAACTGACGACAACGCTTCTCCTAAGCCAGTCGCCGGTACTCAGTGAGGTGCTTTTGCAGCCCCTGATGCCCACTACTTCTGATTCGCAGGCCTCTACTGAGACCCATTTGGAGTCCGGTATGCTGCAAGAGGCTTTAATTATGGAACCCGTGTATGTCTCTACCTTAGATGGGTCTGGAGCCGCTGTCCAGGCACTGGCTTCTGAGGGTGTTTTCAGACTTACAGATTTGTATAATAGACTGACGCCATCTTCAAAACTAAGGCCAAAATCTAAATCTATGTCTAAAAAACTGACGCCTGGGCCACATGTGCAGGCCCCTATGCCTAAAAAACAAATGATCAAAAATGGCTGAAGATGTAATTACTCTGATCAGGGTAGCCAACCCCCCCCCCCCTTCTAAGAGGCCTAGGCAAGACATCGATTATGAATCTTCTGAACAGGATTCTATTTCTTCTGTCTCTTCCAATGAACAGGATTTGTCTATACCTACTTATGAGGACTCTGATGCAGAAGATTCCATTCCTTCTGCTTCTCCCCCTGAGGATTTTTCTTTTGGGGAAACTTTACATACCTTAAGGGAACATTTCCACTGGGAAAGTCAGGACTTCTCTGAATATAAAAAGAGACTTAGGGATTTTCTTCTACTTCCTCAGCATAGGCCTTTGGCTATACCTCCTTTTCTAGACATAGTTGATGTTGTTTTTTCAGAATCCAGTATGGCTCCTGATTCTCTGCCTCTGGCTCCTTGTAAGCCAGACAGATACTCCAGGGTTTCTGACTCTCACAAATTCCTTTTCAAAAATCCTATTGCAGATCTGAAACCATTTCTCAGGGTCCCAAGGGCTTTAAGGCCTCTACTGCTAAAAATCCTACCCCTTCTGATAGAGATTCCAGGGCGCTGGATAGATAGGGTAAGAAGGTTTACACTTCTGCAACCTTGGCAATCAGGGCTTTGAACTGTCAATTTCATATGCTTAAATGTCAACAGCATATCATGGGATTGCTTAAACAGAAAATGATGTTAATTGCTGACTGTGTGGAAAATAAAGATTTACAGGATTTATTGCATTCAGCTGAACAAGTTGGAAAACATACTTTGCAATGTGGTTTTAATTCTTTGGAGACCTCTTTCAGGGCTGCTGTAACTTGGTCTGTGCTTAGAAGGCATGCTTGGCTCAAAGAGCAAACTCTGCCTGATCATGTTAAAGCAAAATTTTTGGATGCTCCTTTACAACAGGACCGTCTCTTTGGTAATAAGGCTGAAGAAGTTTTAAAAAAGATGCAAGATAAAGCTAAATCTATGCAAACTGTGAAAAGTTTCTTACAAGTGCAACCTCTAAGATTTAGTAGGCATTGGCCTACTAAGAACTGGTCCTTTCCAGTTCCTTTGAGAGCCACTCAAGTCAAACCCAGACATTCCAAAGGCTCCAGGTTTCAGTTACAAGGGACTTTAAGAACAAAACAATGGGGTGCCTCCTCCTCCAAATCTGGAAACAACAAGGCACCTCCCTATGGTAAACAGTCTCAATGACTTCCCTTTACACTTACCAAGCACTTACCTTTTAGCCACCCCTTTGGGGGGAAAACTGGCACATCATGCAAGAAACTGGCAACTTATAACCAGGACAAAACATGTTTTAAATATAGTATCCCAGGGATACAGATTTCATTTCCACATGTTGCCAATCCCAAACAGATGGCCAGACCTGCCCCCAAATAAGTGGGCAGAGGCTCAGAAACAAATACTGTCCCTCATGAACTTGGGGGCTATTCAACCAGTACCAGAAGAGGAAAAGGGGCAAGGCTTCTATTCAAGACTTTTCCTGGTACCCAGAAAAGACAAATATTGGTGTCCAATTCTGGACTTATCTACTCTAAACACCTTTCTGGACATTCCAAAATTCAAGATGCTGACTCTTCAACAGTTACTTCCTATGCTAGGCAAAGATGCCTGGTTGGTAACTCTAGACTTAAAAGAGGCTTACCTGCATAACCCAATCAGGGAATCTTGCAGAAGATACTTCCGCTTCAAAGCAGGCTACTTGCATTACCAGTTCTCTGCACTGTCCTTTGGCTTATCTACTGCACCCAGGGTCTTCACTAAGTGCCTGGCTCCAGTAATTGCATTTTGCAGGCAAAGAAATATTCAAATATATCCATACCTGGATGATTGTCTAATTCAGGCAGAAATAAAGGACATTCTTCTAAAACATCTGGCATTTGTAAAAAGGATTCTAACTTGTCTAGGGTACACCATAAACGAAAAGAAATCACAAATGGTACCCTCTCAAAAAATTACATTCCTGGGTGCAAGCTTGAATACACCTGCCCAGATGGCTTACCTAATGCCGGAAAAGCAAATTCAATTGGTAACTTACTTCAAACAGGTGGCCTCTAAAACCCTGATATCTGCAAGACAAATTCTGCAAGCCTTGGAGTTCATGGCCTCCTGCATTCTTCTAATTCCATATGCAAGACTGCATATGAGGAAATGTCAGTGGTACTTAAAAAATTTATGGAGTCAACATTGTCACAGCCTGGAAACAATGATTCCTATCATACCTTGGCTGCAACTAGAGTTCTTATGGTGGGCAGAGGCCTGCCACCAAAACAAGGGACTGCCATTCACCCCACCCACTGCCACCCAAACCCTAACTACAGACGCATCAGACTGTGCTTGGGGGGCTCATCTGGCAGGGAAGTGCATTCAGGGCAAATGGAGCCCAACTCAAATGCACCTTCATATCAATCAAAAAGAGATGCTAGCTGTACAGAATGCACTGACAGCCTTCAAGGACTACCTTCTACCAGGACAATTAATGATAAAGACAGACAACACCACCGTTATGTGGTACATAAACAAGCAGGGGGGTACACACTCCTACCCTCTTTGCAGACTAGCCATGGCATTGTGGAACACGGCCTTGACCTATCAAATACAACTACAAGCTCAATTCCTGCCAGTAAAACTGAATACTCTGGCAGACGAACTAAGCAGAAATCTCATGGACCCACACAAATGGAAACTGGAACCATGGATTTTCAACATGTTGACATGCAAATGGGGGAGTCCAGACATAGATCTTTTTGCCTCACCCCAGAACTATCAGTTGGACAAATTCTGCACAAGAACTCATCACAAAAAAGCCTGGAAAGTGGATGCTCTATCTTTCAGCTGGAAAAACCTATCAATCTATGCTTTTCCCCCTCTGCCTCTGCTCTCCAAAGTTCTACTAAAAGTCAAACAGGACAAACCAAAAATGATTTTGATTGCTCCAGACTGGCCTCTCCAACACTGGTACCCACTCCTGCGCAATGTGTCACACCTTCCACTGTGGCACCTGCCTCAGGCACCTTACTTACTGTCTCAGCAGAACAACCAAATTCTGCACACTCAGCTCCAAACTTTGAATCTTGCAGTGTGGCTAATCACCTAAATTCACCCTTAGCAAACCTGGGATGGATGTCATTTTGGAGGCAAGAAGGCCTAGTACTAGAAAATCTTATGCTGACAAATGGAAAAGATTCTGTGCCTGGAATCAATCACAAGGGATAAGCACAGCAGTGCCCAATATTCCTCAGATTTTACAAAACTTAACTGAGATGCTTCACAAGGGCCTGTCCTTTTCTTCCATAAAAATCCATGCCTCAGCCATTTCAGCTCATTACAACACAGAACCTCCCCTCTTCTCTCATCCTCTGCTAAAGCAGTATCTCAGAGGGGCCAAAAACTTAAGACCACCCAGGAGAGCTCCAACCCCTTCCTGGGACCTCAATTTTGTATTGGAAAAACTTGCTCTCCCTCCTTTCGAGACAGCTGCTACTTGCAGACTTAAAATTTCTCTCCTGGAAAACAGCTTTCCTTTTAGCAGTCACTTCAGCTAGAAGGATTTCCGAATTACAGGCCCTTATGGCAGTGAAGCCTTTCATTATTTTTCTTGTGGACAGGGTGTCTTTCAGAACCAATCCATCCTTCCTGCCTAAGGTGGTGTCCAGTGTGGCTCTTAATCAGATCATTCATTTGCCAACTTTCTTTCCCAATCCACAGAACAAGGGGGGGGCGGATTCTGCATTCATTGGATGTACACATACAACTTAGATTTTACTTAAACAGGACAAAATCTCTAAGAAAATCTGAACAACTACTGGTGGCATTTGCTGCAGGGGCAGAGGGAAAGGCTATTTCAAAGCAGAATATTTCAAAATGGATAAGCCATTGTATTCATTTCTGCTATATGCACCATGGTAAAACTATCCCCCAGGGGATCAAATCTCATTCCACCAGGGCTGCATCTACTTCTACAGCCTTTCTCAGAAGTGTTCCTACCAGAGACATTCTAGAAGCTGCTACCTGGAGCTCAGTTCATATGTTCACCAAACATTACCATTTACCTTTCTTCTCTAAATCCAGAGCTGGCTTTGCCACTGCTGTCCTGCCGGGCCTTATAGCTGGTCCAAATGCTGTATAAATCCATCCTCCCAACAATAGCTTTGGGAATCTACCCAAATGTAATGACTGCAACAGTGAATCACGAAGAACATAGTACAGTTGTGTACACTTACCATAAATGTAGATGTTCGAGTGTATTCACTGTTGCAGTCCTGGCTACCCTCCCTCCAACCCCCTGTTTTTCTCTTACTATTCCTCTACTTTCCTTCTGCTTAAAAGTCTTTTTGGTGTATTTGCTTTTGTTTGGAGGTATATTTTTGTGTTTTTAATTACTTAAATATTTGGCTCCCCATTTGGGGGGCACCTGACATCTGGGGCAAGAATAACTGATGTAATGGCATTGGCTGCATGTTTTATACCCCTGACGACCTGATGTCATGGAAGAAGGGACAACAACCGACACAGGACCCAAGACTTTGTTAATCAGGCTGACTGAGGGCAACCTGCCAGCAGATTACCCTAATGTAATGACTGCAACAGTGAATACACTCAAACATCTACATTTATGGTAAGTGTACACAACTGTACTTTTCCCTCCCTCCAGCTCCCTGGATGTTCTTCATGTTTCACTGTTGCAGTCATCACACTTTTTGTTATCTGCCTGTAGGTAGCCCTCAGCTGGCCCGAATACCAGAGTATTGGGATTTCTGCATCGGATGCTGTCGCCTCTTCCATGACGTCAGGTCGTCAGGGGTATAAAACATGCAGCCGATGCCATTACATCAGTCTTTCTTGCAGAGAAGGAGCCCGAAGCAGAAGCAGTTCACAAGTGTCAGTCGGCCTCTACCTGAATTCTTAGTTTTTTCAAGTTCAGACCTGAAGTCTTCTAAAGCTGAGTACCCCATTGGGGATTCTTTTTTCTTGCTCTAACCGATGTCAGACAAAATTAACAATTGTCTTGCTTGTGGAAAGCAAATACCTAATAGAGATTTTCATTCTTACTGCATGACCTGTTTAGGCCCAGACCATGACATCCTGAGATGTTGGTTTTGTGCCTTGTTTAATGCCCAAACCATTCATCATTGGGCTATTTTTGTAGCTAAATTCTTTCTCATTCTCTGTATTCTGAAATGGCTTCGGTAAGCCATCCGACTACCGATCTTCTGAAAAAGCACAAAGACAGTGACAGACACATAGGTCAAAAACTCATGACAGCGCTTCCATTAAGCTTGTTGCCAGTCCGCTGGTACTCAGTGAGGAGCCTTTGCAGCCCCTGATGCCCGCTTCTGCAGATTTGCAGGCCTCTGCCGGGACCCATTCAAAGTCTGGTATGCCACGAGATGCTTCTTTGACTATGGAACCTGCGGATGTCTCTACCTTGGATGGGTCCAGAGCCGCTGTGCAGGCACAGGCTTCTGAGGGTGTATGCCGACCTACTGATATTCATGTTAAACCGACAACTTCATTTCCTACTAAAACTACTGAGTTTCTCAGGCCCAGAGTTCGCACAACACCTAGAAAACCGACGTCCAAAGTGCATGCTCATCCTCCCATGCCACAAAAACAAATGCTTAGAATGGATGAAGACCTTATTCCCTTACCAAAAGACAAAGAATTGAATTTCCTTCTGATTCTACAGACCTGGAGTCTGATGACTCGGACCCTCCTGGTTACCAGGACATATCCTTATCTACTTATGAGGATTCAGATGCAAAGGAATCCATTCCCTCTGCCTCCCCTCCAGAGGATTTCTCTTCTGGTGAAACCTTGCATACTTTAAGAAAGCATTTCCGCTGGGGATGTCAGGACTATCCTCAGTCCAAAAAGAGACTCAGGGAATTTTTAGATTTGCCTCAGCACAAGACTCTCGCTATACCTCCTGTCCTGGATATTGTAGATGATGTCTTCTTGGAGTCCACTCTTACTCCTGTCACCTTACCACCAGCTCCTAGAAAACATGACAGGTACTACAGAGTACCTGATTCTCACAAATTTCTCTTTAACAATCCTACTGCGGATCCAGAGACCATTTCCCAGGGACCTAAAGGCATTAAGGCTACTACAGCCAAAAACCCTACCCCTTCAGACAGGGATTCTAGAACTTTAGACAGATGGGGTAAGAAGGTTTATGTCTCTGCAACTCTTGCCATCAGGGCTTTAAATTGCCAGTTTCATATGTTGAAGTACCAGCAACATATTATGGAACTAATTAAACAAAAAATGGTGTTACTTCAGATTGTACAGAAAATAAAGATTTACAAGAGTTAATGCATTCTGCAAACCAAGTTAGTAAACGTACTTCGCAATGTGGGTTTGATGCCTTAGAAGCATCTTGCAGGGCTGCTGTCACTGGGTCTGTACTGAGAAGACGTGCTTGGCTAAAAGAACAAGTCTTTGCCTGACCATGTCAAAGCAAAATTACTTGATGCTCCATTAAATCAGGAGCGTTTGGCAGAAAAGCAGTTCTTAAAAAGATGGAAGAAAAAGCTAACTCTATGCAAACAGTCAAATATTTCTTACAGGTGCAGCCACCTAGATTCAGTAGGCATTGGCCTTCAAAAAACTGGTCCTTTCCAGTCCCTCTCAGGCCTTCTCAGTCCACACCCAGGGGAAACAGACTACCAAGACTACAGTCTCAGGGTATGCAGACATCTAAACAATGGAGTGTTTCCACCTCAAAACCATGGAGTGGTAAGAAAGTTCACAATGACTTTCCAATTATCCTTCCCAGCCATGCCCAAGTACTTGTGCCCCTAGGAGGAAAACTCGCCTTTCATGCAAAAAACTGGATGTCCATAACTGAGGACCGATGGGTTCTAAACATTGTATCCCAGGGATACAGATTTTACTTCCACTCACTGCCAACACTAAGCGGGTTGCCAGACCTTCCTCCAAACCAGTGGGCAGAGGCTCAAAAGCAAGTACTTTCCCTTCTCCATATCAGGGCTATTCAACCTGTTCCAGTAGAACAAAGGTGACAGGGTTTCTACTCCAGAATTTTCCTGGTGCCCAGAAAAGAGAGCTCTTGGTGCCCGATCCTGGATTTAACAATCCTCAACACCTTTCTGGTGGCCCCAAAATTCAAAATGCTTACACTGCAACAGCTTCTTCCTTTGCTAGCCAAGGATGTCTGGTTAGTCACCCTAGACGTAAAATAAGCTTATCTGCGCATCCCCATAATGGAGTCTTGCAGGAAATATCTACATTTCAGGGCAGGCTCTATGCACTATCAGGTCTCTGCACTTCACTTTGGCTTATCTACTTTGCCCAGAGTATTCACAAAATGCCTGGCTCCAGCCATGGCATACTGCAGGCAGAGAAATATTGAAATCTACCCATACTTGGATGATTGCCTGATTCAGGTGGACAGTCAGGAATTGCTACTTCAGCACCTTGCATTTGTAAAAAGCCTTCTCACTTCATTGGGGTACACCGTCAACGAAAAGAAATCACAACTGGTGCCCACTCAAAAGATTGCATTCCTGGGAGTAAGCTTCGACACAACTTCCCAGATGGCATTCCTCACTCCAGAAAAGCAGGCCCATTTGACAAACTATTTCAAACTAATGGCCAACAAAACCCAGCTATCTGCAAGGAAAATACTGCAAGCCCTAGGGTTCATGGCCTCATGCATTCTGCTAATTCCATATGCAAGACCTCATATAAGGAAACTTCAGTGGTACTTAAAAAGTCTCTGGTGTCAACATTCTCAGGACCTGGAAACAGTGATTCCTATCATACCTTGTCTAAGGGCAGAGTTCCTTTGGTGGGCAGAAGAATGCAACCACAACAAGGGACTTCCTTTCACTCAACCCCTTGCTGCCCAAACCCTGACAACAGATGCATCAGACTATGCATGGGGGGGCTCACATGGCAGGCAAATGCATTCAAGGCAAATGGAGCCCAGAACAAATTCCCCTGCATATAAATCAAAAAGAGATGCTAGCTGTACAGAATGCTCTGGCAGTCTTCAAATACCTTGTCCTACCAGGACAGCTCCTGATAAAGACAAAGCAGGGCGGGACTCATTCTTACCTACTGTGCAGGTTAGCCATGGCTGGAACACAGCCTTGTGGATCCAAGTGCACCTACAAGCTCAATTCCTTACAGGCAAGCAAAATTCACTGGCAGACAATTTAAGCAGAAATCTACTGGACCCTCACAAGTGGAAACTAGAACCCAACTCATTCAAACTTCTAAGCCAGAGGTGGAGAACTCCAGAGGTGGACCTTTTTGCCTCCCCCCAAAACCACCAATTGAACAAATTTTGCACCAGGAACCCTCACAGCAGAGCCTGGAAGGTAGACTCCCTATCCTTTACATGTGAAAACCTCTCAATTTATGCCTTTCCTCCTCTGCCCCACCTCTCAAAAGTACTACTCAAGATCAAACAGGACAGGCCAAGGGCAATCCTTATTGCCCCAGACTGGCCACGCCAGCACTGGTACCCACTCCTACGCAGTCTGACAGCAGTGCTGCCCTGGCATCTACAGCAGACCCCCTCTCTGCTGTCCCAGCAGGAGGGACAGATTTTGCATCCACAGCTGCAAACCCTAAACCTTGCAGCCTGGCTTATCCCATGAATACACCACCAGCATCCCTCAGCAAACAGGTGCTGGACGTCATCCTTGAGGCCAGAAGGCCTAGTACTAGGAAATTCTATGCTGAAAAGTGGAAAAGATATTGTTCTTGGAGTCAGTCTCAAGGAAAGGACACAGCTGTGCCCAACTTACCTCAAATCCTTGATTACCTAACAGAGCTGCTCCACAGAGGTCTATTCTTCTCATCCATTAAGATTCATTCCTATGCCTTCTCAGCTCATTATAATACTGAGCCCTCTCTCTTTTCTCACCCTCTCATCAAGCAGTTCCTGAGAGGAGCTAACAATTTAAGGCCCCATAGGAGAGCTCCCACCCCGGCCTGGGACCTTAACTTTGTACTGAAAAAGCTCACACTTCCCCCTTTTGAACCCGCTGCTTCAGCAGAGTTAAAATTCCTCTCTTGGAAAACATCCTTACTTCTAGCTATTACTTCAGCAAGAAGAGTGTCTGAGTTACAAGCACTAATGGCGATGGAGCCCTTCATTATTTTCCATGCTGACAAGGTTTCCCTCAGGACTAACCCTTCCTTTATGCCCAAGGTGGTATGCAGTGTTGTTTTAAACCAATCCATCCATTTGCCAACCTTTTTCCCTAATCCTCAGAATAGAGGGGAAAGGATCCTGCACTCCTTGGATGTACACAGACAGCTCAGGTTCTACCTTGACAGGACTAAGCCTTTCAGAAAATCTGACCAGCTACTAGTCAGCTTTGCTACAGGGGCAGAGAGCAAGGCCATTTCGAAGCAAACCATTTCCAAATGGATAGCATACTGCATCCATTTCTGCTACAAGCACCATGGAAAACCTACCCCTCTGGGGATCAGAACTCATTCCACTAGAGCTACTTCAACCTCTACAGCATTTCTCAGGGGAGTCCCACCAGGGACATCCTGGAAGCTGCAACCTGGAATTCTGTACACACCTTCACCAAGCATTAACACTTATCTATTTTTTTCTAAATCCAGAGCTGGATTTGCTACAGCAGTCTTACAAGGCCTGCTAGCCAGCCCCAACACTTCTTGACTGCCTCCACACTTCCTCACCTTTGGAAATCAACCCAAGTGTGATGCCTGCAACAGTGAAACATGAAGAACATAGTACAGTTGCATACACTTACCATAAATGTAGATGTTTGAGTGTATTCACTGTTGCAGTCCTGGTTTCCCTCCCTCCAGCCCCCTGGTTTTCTCTATCCTTGTTACCTATCCACTTTATGGCCTTCTTTTATGGCAGGGGTATTTACTTTTTACTGGAGGTGTTCCACACAATGCAATAGCTTCCTATTTTGGGGGCACCTGACATCTAGGGCAAGTAAAACTGATGTAATGGCATCAGCTGCATGTTTTATACCTCTGACTACCTGACGGCATGGAAGAGGTGACAGCATCCAATGCAGAAATCCCAAGACTCTGGTATTTGGGCTGACTGAGGGCTACTTGCAGGCAAATAACCCAAGTGTGATGACTTCAACAGTGAATACACTTGAACATCTACATTTATGTTAAGTGTACACAACTGTACTTTGTCTCTCTCTCTCTCTCTCTCTCCTATCTATGGCTATTACTAACCCCTTCTGGGGTATTGGTATTGGTATTTACTTTTTACTGGTGGTATTTTCCCCACCATAAATCAGCTCCCTGTTTGGGAGGCTCCTGACATTTGTGGCAAGAAAAACTGATGTAATTCTGTTGGCTGCCTGTTTTTATACCCCTGATGACCTGATGTCAGTCCTGGAGCGACAGCAACCGATGCAGAAATACTAAGTCTCTGGTATTCGGGCTGACTGAGGGCTACCTGCAGGCAGATAACCCAAGTGTGATGACTGCAACAGTGAATACACTCGAACATCTACATTTATGGTAAGTGTACACAACTGTACTTTTCTTTATGCATCTCCCCCTTCCCACTTCTACAGAAAGTCCTACTGAAAATTCAGCAGGACAGACCAAAACTCTTGTTCATGACCTCCTTTTGGCCAAGATAGCACTGGTTCCCCCTCCTTTTGCATTTAGCCAAGGCCAATCACTACACGTTACCCCACGGAGTGGACCTTCTCACACAGGACAAGGGATCTGTAATCCATCCACACTGGTAATTTCTACAGCTTACCCTGTGGGTGATAGAATACTGATCCCTTACAGACATGTATACAATGAGGATGTGCTTACAGCCCTGCAGGAGGCCAGGAAACCTAACACTAGGAGATTTTACATATCTAAATGGAAAAGATTCTCCATATGGTGTCCAAAGTCAGTTGGCCCCATTTCAGGGTGATGTCCCCTTGGTGCTGTCCTATCTGTGTGAACTTTTGCAGACAGGGTTACTCCTCCATCAAGACTCACCTAGCTGCCATTTCAGCTTGTCTGCCTCTGGAACCCCATTTGGCTTCCAGAACGCTTGCAAAGTTGTTCCTAAAGGGAGGGCTACACCTCAGGACCCCCAGGAAACCTATATCCCCTCCCTGGGACCCGAACTACATCTTGGAGAAGCTCAGTGCCCCCCTTTGAACCTGCCTCCAAGGCTTCTCTGAAACACTGCACATGGAAAACAGTACTCCTATTGGCCATGACATTGGCTAGAAGAGTGTCTGAGCTACAAGCTCTCATGGCCACTTCCTGTTTCCTCATCTTCCATAAAGACATGATAACCTTAGGACCAACCCTTCCTTCATGCCCAAGGTGTTCAATAAGCTTTCCTTAAACCAAGCTATTTACCTCCCCACCTTGTTTGCCCATCTCTAGAGTGACAGTGAGAAAGTCTTACATTCCCTTGATGTGCACAGACAGCTCAGGTTCTACTTGGACAAGAATAAGTATATCAGAAAATCTGACCAGCTGTTTGTCTCCTTCTACAACAGGGCTCTGGGGTAAGCTGTAACCAAACAGACCATTTTAGCCTGGATTTCCAGGCAATTGCCTTCTGCTATGCACACTATGGGAAATCCTTGGGGTCCAAGGTTAAGACACACTCCACTATGGCTATGGCTTTGTCAGGAACATTCTTTAAAGGATTAGACACTGCCACCATATTAGATGCAGCTACATGGACATCTGTCCACACATTCACCAAACATTACAAATTGGACCAATCTCTAGATCCAGGGCAACATTTGCCAGGGCTATCCTCCATGGATTTTTGGAAAATTCTTCCAAGCCACCACCCTCTTCCTCACAGTGAGCTTTGACACTCACCTAAGAGTACAGAATACTGTGACATAAGAATAGAAGGACTTAGAATAGCTGTATAAAATCTTGCCATAACCATAGATGTCCTTCTCTTCCATGTTGCAGTATTCCTTCCCACCCACCTTCACCGCCTCTTCACAAATGGTCCCTTTTTGGATGACACTGAGCTTACACAGATTGGCCTGGAACTGGGGTCCAACTGGGGTGCTCAGTTCTGAGATCTGGTGTGTGCAGACGCCACTTTTATGGCCCACATTCCTCCAGCCACATTAGATATCCCATGCACCTAGTGGTGACTGCAAGCTTTTGAATACTGGCCAGATGTTTGGGTAGCAAGAGTAGGAAATCCAATAGTACGGAATACTTCAACATGGAAGAGAAGGACATCTATGGTTATGGTAAGATTTTACACAACTATTTTTTTTCTGAAGTAACAAGGAATAAGACTTCTGATGTAAAAGCAACAAAGTAAGATCTCTAACTTTACATCTTCTTACACATTGCTTGGCTTTCACTGGTCATTCCTTTTCATACTTGACTTACTCTTTCATGTGATTCAGTTAGCTCTGTAGTAAAACATATCTGCACTGCTTGTACTCCTACTCACTTTTGACTATATTGTTACTTAACTTTTATGTATGTCTTGCATTTTCAAATACTACTTGCAGTGAAGGTGCCAATTAAAGGGAGTGTTTTTGACTTGGTGGGCCATTGTCTGCAAAATTCAGTCAGTTAAATAGGTTCCTATCAGTTTGTCAAAACTTCAGCAGATCGAACACCATATGTAAGAACTGTGAAGTACGAAAACTGATTATTGCAAAGCCGCGGAACACTGAATTCTTTCCCAGTGAAAGAGTTCGGTGGGCCATTTCTGTGGCTTTGCAATTTTCAGCACTGTAGTGGAAAGTTACGGGTCGGGTTCAGGTAAATGTGCGATTATGTGGACATTAGGGCACGGGTTAGGGGAGTTAGGGTTAGGGCGCGGGTGAGGTGGGTGTGCGATAGTGACAGACCTTAGGGCTAGGGTGGGATAGGTGAGTGAGGGTTAGGGCGCGGGTCAGGTGAGTGTGCAATAGTGACAGACCTTAGGGTTAAGGTTTGGGTTAAGGTAAGTAGATAGATAGTAGTGTATGTATAGTTTAGTGTAGGGTTATATGTAGGATTTTAAGTGTGTGTGTGTGGATTGCTGTTTTTTTGATGTGCTTGTGGTGTGTGTGTGCGTGTTTCTTGGAACAGCAATTTTTTTTCCTTGGGAAAAAAATCGCTGTTCTAAGCCTTCATTGATTTTGGACTTTGAGGTTAGAAGTTCGAACATATGGTGTTCGAACTTCTGCTATTTCAACGAAGTGATATAGACCCAGTTAAATCAGTTGGCCAGAAGTTTTTTTTTTAAGAACTACTGGAAAAAAAGAAAAAAATAGACCAACCCTTAAATTAGCTAAGCAGCAAATTAGTTTATTTTGTGACATTTCCCTGCTTAAGTAAAAAAGGCAGTGTATCAAAACTTCAGTTCAGTTTTACTTGGTAAGTGTTTGCACATGTGAGCGTGTCTGTATGTGTGTGTGGGGAGGGACTGTCTGTTTTGTCTGTCTGTTTGTATGACTATCTGTCTGTAAAACAACTGCATTCCAACAAGTATCTATAGTGTTTGTTAAGTGAATCTCACAGAATGAAGCTCTGGAACATTCCTCTTTTTTGCTAATGTGCATATATGAGTTTATTAACAATATCACTAACACTAGCACACTTTTATTATTTCAGTATTTCATCCTCATATGCAGACTTAGGGTGGCCGCGGTGGTGCAGCGGTTAGCGTTGCCACCTCACAAGCAAGAGGTTTTCCAGTTTGATCCTCGGCTGGGGTGCCTTCTGTGCAGAGTCTGCATGTCCTCCCTGTGGTCGCGTGGGTTTCCTCCGACATCCCAAAGACATGCTGTAGGTGGACTGGACACTCTAAATTGGCCCTAGGTGTGAATGCGTGTGTGTGTGTGTACCTTCTGTGGAAGGTTGGGCACTGGGCTGGTAACTTGACACTGTAAAACTCCACTGCCAATCATGAGCGGACAGGTGATCCGCTGTGGCGACCCCTAACTGGGAAGAAAATGAAAGAAGAAGAAGATCCTCATATGCAGAGTTAACATATGGGTTCAGTAATAACATTATGGCAGAAAAAATAGGTATAGAACTATTAGTCAAGGATAATTTTTATGCTGTTTTATGACAC
The DNA here is from genome assembly GCF_019279795.1 of Protopterus annectens. Taxonomy (NCBI): domain Eukaryota; kingdom Metazoa; phylum Chordata; order Ceratodontiformes; family Protopteridae; genus Protopterus; species Protopterus annectens. Next base: position 1,106,757,989 of record NC_056745.1, on the reverse strand, counting down.
CCACAAGACTTAAAAATTTGGGTACTATTTTGTTGCATTTTACTTTCTTTGACCTGGACAACCTTGAAGATTAATAATTTTTCAGAGGTTGCGAGGAGCTTGCTTGTTTTAGGGATTGTATTTCTATTTGTCACTTTAGGAGGAGAAAAGGAGGATGAAGGAAGAGATAGAACGAAGACGAGCTGAAGCAGCGGAGAAGCGTCAGAAGGTTACTGAAGATGGAGTTTCACCGGACACAAAAAAATCATTTACGTGTGTCAGCCCAAGGGCTTCTTCACTAAAGGTTTGCTTCTCATTCCTCATTTCAGCTACTTTCCTAAGCTCAGTTTTCAACTTCCAGTGCTATTTGCAGTTTGTTTAGTTCTAAGTGATTTACTTAGCTCTCCTTCTTCACTAGCTTTTCAATCCAAAAAAAAAAAAAAAACAGCCTATTCAATTCCAGCAAATTTGTGGAGTGCAAAACTATAACAAATGAATGTTAAAGCCACAACTTGTACAGGTCCACTCTTTTATAAGTGGGTGCAAACCTTTTTGCAGTCAGACTACTACATTTGTGAAGTCATGCTTTATTATGAATTTAGAGGTGTAAAAATTAGACCTTGGCATGCATATATGACTGTAGTAAAATACTTAATGGATTCTGTGCTGGTATGTCTCTTAAATCATATTACATTGTGTTTGGCTTGCTGACAAACTACAATATGCCTTTATTTTCATTAAAATGTCCTAACGTTCATTGTTCCTGGTCATTCACTTCACCTGTTCTCAACCTGTCTCACACCCTCTTGAATACCTGTGTGGATTTTTTGTGTCTATATTACATAATCAAACTTTTAAAAGTTCGAACGTTATATGGTCGACACCATATGATCGAACATTTAAAAGTTTGAAAATGTAATAAAAAAAAATAAACCAAAGAAAAAAAATCTACCTGAATGGTTGCTCTTTAAATATACCAACTCTGAGATCGCACTGTCAGTGCAGAAAAAGGACATCTTCCCATTCCGCACTGTATGGAGATCTCCATTGAAATGATCGAACTTTTAAAAGTTCGATCATATGGTGTCAACTATATGATGCTCAATCTTTTAAGAGTTCAGCAATGTGATATAGACCCAAATTTTTCACCTACAATCATTGCAGTAGTCCATTCCTTGAGTCCACAGTCCACCACATGAAGAAGCCCTTTCACAGATCCAAGGAGTAGTTATTCCCTACAGTTTGCTACTTGGTGTTTCTCTTCACCACCCCTCTGCTTCAGGATAATCCCTAAACACCTCTCTGAGGCTCATGTGTAACCGCATCATGTTCTCTTCTGTTCGCAAGTGAGATCAGCCCTAACTCCTTTAGCCTGTGGTCATAGCCTTTCACTGCATCCTGTGCATCCTTCTGGCAGGTTTTGTCATGACTCCTTCTAGCAGCCTGATACCCTCACCTTGTGTGTCCTTCAGAACTGTGCATAATTCTCAAGGTGTGTTGTGACTAGGGCATTATGGAATGGGTACATTCAATTACATAACATGTTAATCTCTGAAGTCTATTCTTTTGAAGTTACTCCCTAGCATTCTGTTGGCTGCCACTGTTTTACTGTGCTCTTGGTGGTCCACTCCATGTATAGTCATCATACCCAGATCCTTTTTTTGTTCTTTTACCAACATATTAATTCCAACCAGCTGATAATTTACACCATGGTTTCTGTGAGTCAGGTGCAGAACTTTGTATTTTTTTAATATTTTTAATGAACCTCAGCCGCTACCTTTCAGCCCACTTGGTTTGTCTGTCAGATCCTTGCTTAGACTTTTCCCTCCATATTTATTGCCTGCCAATCATCAACTGTACTCAAGAACCCTTCTGCAGAGTAAGATACATTCCCAGCCCATTCATTTCATATATATAAAAAAACAGTCTCAGAGGCCATGATCCAGGCATCCATCAGAGAGATGTTCTTCGTGTTTCACTGTTGCAGTCTTCACATTTGGGTTATCTCTGTCAGGGTAGCCCTCGGCAGGTATATCATCCTCTGCATATGATGATAATATACCGTCAGGTCATCAGTAGTATAAAGTAAGGCAGCCAACGCCATTACATCAGTCTTTCTTGCCATGGAGCCCGAAGCAGAAGCAGTTCGCATGAGTGCCGGTTGGCCGCTACCTGAGTTTCATCTACCAAATTGAAGTTGAAGTCTTTTAAAGCTAAGTACCCTGTTGGGGATCCTTTTTTCTTTGACTAACCGATGTCAGAAAAAGTTAATAATTGCCTCGCTTGTGGAAAGCAAATACCACACTGAGACTTTCATTCTTACTGTGTCACTTGTTTAGGCCCAAACTACGACATACCCCATTGTCGTTTCAGTGCTTTGTTCAACACCAGAACTATCTGTCATTGGGCCCTTATTGTAGCTAGATATTTTCGCTTACAGTCCTCAAATTCCGATATGGCTTTGTTAAGCCATCTGACAGCAGATCTTCCAAAAAAATGTAAAGATAAAGACAGAGACAGACTGTACAGGTCCAAACCTGCCGATGATGCTTCCATTAAGCTAGTCATCAGTTCTCCAGTCCTCGATGAGGCGCTTTTGCAGCCCCTGATGCCCGCTTCTGTGGATTTGCAGGCTGCTACTGAGACCCTTTCACAGTCCGGTATGCTGCAAACCTCTTCTTCTACTAAGGATCCTGCGGTCGTCTCTACCTTGGATGGGTTCAGTGCCGCTGAGCAGGCACCAGCTTCTGAGGAAGTCCTTTGCACTACTGATTCTTGACACAAACCGACGTCTTCTTTCGCGACTACCGTTCTTTCGAAAATGACTGAGTTTCTTAGGCCCAGAGTACGAACCACGCCCAAGAAACCGACGACCCAATCTCAGGCACCTGCTTCCTTGCCTCAGTCTCAAATGCTTAAAATAGCGGAAGACCTTATCATGCTGATCAGGGGAAGCCAAGCTACCCCCTCCAAAAGGAAAAGAAATCTGTCCCTGTTGTTTTGTCTGAACAACAGTCAGATGACTCTGATGCATCTGAATATGGAGACATGCAACTCCTCTCTACTTAAGAGGATTCTAATGCAGAGGACTCCATCCCTTCAGCCTCTCCCCCAGCAGATTTTTCCTTTGGGGAAACCCTTCATACCTTAAGGGAGCATTTCCAATGGGAGAGTCAGGACTACCCTCAGTCTAAAAAGAGACTCACGGAATTCTTAGATCTTCCACAGCACAGACCCTTGGCCATCCCCCCGGTCCTGGATGTTGTGGAGGATGTTTTTCTGGAATCCAGCTTGACTCCTGACACCCTCCCTCCTGCACTCAGAAAACCAGACAGGTATTATAGAGTCCCTGACTTACACGCATTTCTTTTTAAAAGTCCTACTGCTGACCCTGAGGTTATTTCTTGAGGACCTAAAGGGATTAAAGCAGCCTCTACTAAGAATCTCACCCCCTCAGATAGGGATTCCGGAGCACCAGGCAGATGAGGTAAAAAAGTATACACCTCAGCTACTGTTGCTATCAGGGAACTACATTGTCAGTTCCATATGCTAAAATTTCAGAAACATACCCTGGAACTAATCAAACAAAAATGTCTTCCTTTCCTGCTTGTGCAGAATCTAAAGAGTTACAAGAGTTAATGCATTCTGCAAGTCAAGTAACTAAACGCACCTTACACTATGGTTTTGATTCCCTAGAAACTTCTTGCAGGGCAGCAGTCACTGGATCTGTCATTAGAAGGCATGCATGGCTTAAGGAACAGCCCTTGGCACACCATGTCAAATCTAAATTGTTGGATGCCCCCTTGCACAAAGACAACTTATTTGGCACTAAGGCAGAAGAGGTCTTAAACAAGATGGAAGAAAAAGCAAACTCTATGCAGACAGTTAAGGATTTCTTACAGGTCCAGTCACCCAGGTTTAGCAGGCATTGTCCTACCAAGCACTGGTCCTTTCCTGCTCCCACTAAGCCAGTCCAGCCCAGGCCCTAGGGAACCAGACCCCCCAGACAGCAGCCACAGGGAATGCATAGATCTAAGCAGTGGACTACCTCCACTTCAAAACCAGGGAGTTGTAAGCCACCCTCTTATGGTAAGAACTCACAATGACTCACCTCCCCCTCCCTCTTCCCACCTTCACGTACCCCTAGGAGGAAATCTCTCCCTTCACGCAAGCACCTGGGCCACCATTACCAATAACTACTGCGTTCTCAACATAGTGTCTCAGGGATACAAACTTTCTTTCCACACCCTTCCAACCCCAAATGGGTTCCCAGATCTACCTCCAAACCAGTGGGCAGAGGCTCAAAAGCAAATCCATTCTTTGCTTTGTATGAGGGCAGTAGAGCACATTCCTCCAGACCAGATAGGTCAAGGTTTCTACTCCAGACTTTTTCTGGTGCCCAGAAAAGAAGGCACCTGGCACCCCATCCTCGATCTAGCCATTCTAAACACCTTCCTGGTGATCCCACAATTCAAAATGCTCACCCCCCAGCAGCTGCTATCTATGCTGTCCAAGGACGCTTGGCTGGCCACCCTAGATGTAAAGGAGGCCTACCTCCACATACCTATCAGTGAATCATGCAGGGAATATCTCCATTTCAGGGCAGGATCTCAACACTTTCAGTTCTCTGTGCTTCCCTTTGGCTTATCTACTGCTACCAGAGTTTTCAGAAAATGTCTGGCTCTGGCCATTGCCTTTTGCAGACAAAGGAATATCCAGATTTACCCATACTTAGATGACTGCCTTATTCAGGCAGACAGCCAGGAAAAGCTGCTCAAGCACCTGTCCTTTGTAAAGATCCTACTAACCTCCCTAGGGTACACAATAAACAAAATGAAATCCAAACAGGTGTCCACCCAAAGGATTATCTTCCTGGGAGCAAGCCTGGACACAGCATCCCAGATGGCATTCCTTACACCAGAAAAACACATTTTCCTGACAGCCTACTTCTCTCAGCTAGCCACCAGACCCAGATATCTGCAAGGAAGATCCTGCAAGCTCTGGGGTTTATGGCATCTTGCATACTACTCATTCCATATGCCAGACTGCATATGAGGAAACTTCAGTGGTACATAAACAGCCTTTGGTGTCAACACTCTCAAGACCTGGAGACTCTTATACCTATAATTCCTTGCCTCAGAAAAGATTTTTTTTTGGTGGGCAACAGCATGCTCCCACAACAAGGGACTACCTTTCTCACCACCCCCACCTCCCAGACCATTCACAGATGCATTAGACTATGCTTGGGGTGCAGACCTGGACGGCAGGTGCATACAGGGCCAATGGAGCCCACAGCATATCCCTCTCCACATTAGCCAAAAAGAGGTGATGGCTATCCAGCATGCTTTGATAGCTTTTAATCCCCTTCTCTCCCCAGGGGCTCTCCTGATCAAAACAGACAACACCACTGTGATGTGGTATATCAACAAGCAGGGAGGGACTCACTCCTACCCTCTATGCAGGCTGGCCATGACCATTTGGCACACAGCCTCTGCCATGCAACTGCACCTGTTAGCACAATTCCTACCAGGTTCTCTCAACTCTCTAGCAGACTAATTAAGCAGACATCTTCTGGACCCACATGAGTGGCAGCTCAACAGAAGAACCTTCACTCTAACAACTCAGAAATGGGGCACCCCGAAGGTTGACCTCTTTGCCTCCCACACCAACCATCAGCTCAGCAAATTCTGCGCCAGGGAGCATCACTGCATGGCTTGGAAAGTGGATGCCCTGTCCTTCCCCTGGGTCAATCTATCGGTGTATGCCTTTCCGCCACTACCTCTCATCCCCAGGGTACTGCTCAAAATAAAGGAGGAAAAACCAAGGGCAATTCTTATAGCTCCCGACTGGGCTTCCCCAGCACTGGTACCCCTTCCTGTGCAGCCTGTCCCCAATGCCACCATGGCATCTTCCTCAGATTCCAAATCTCCTGAACCAGAGGGAAGGGGAATTCATGCATCCCCAATTGCAGGCACTCAATTTGGCAGCTTGGCTTATTCCCTAACCCCAGATCAATCTGCCAAGCTCAGTAAACAGGTACTAGATATTATCCATCAGGCCAGATGCCATAGCACTAAAAAGTCTTATGCTGACAAATGGAAAAGGTTCTGCACTTGAATCCAGGCTAATGGAACCAATACAACACAGCCCTCCCTCCTTCTCATCCTGGATTACTTAGCTGACCTACTACACAGTGGCCTCTCTTTCTCCTCTATAAAAATTCATGCCTCTGCTATCTCTGCTCATTTCTCCACTGAGCAGCCCTTTTTGTCACACCCTATGATCAAACAGTAACTAAGAGGTGCTAGCAACTTGAGGCCACTCAGAAGAGCACCAACCCCAGCTTGGGACCTTAACTTTGTGTTGGGGAAAGATCACTCTGCCCCCTGTCAAACCAGCTTCTTCTGAAGAGCTAAAATTTCTCTCCTGGAAGACTGCTTTCCTTCTGGCAATCACTTCAGCCAGAAGAGTCTCTGAGCTGCAAGCACTCATGGCTGTGGACCCTTCATCATCTTCCATGCTGATAGGGTGTCCCTCAGAACTAACCCATTCTTCATGCCCAAGGTGGTGTCCAATGTGGATCTCAACCAATCTATTCATTTGCACACCTTTTTTCCCAATCCCCAGAACAAGGGAGAAAGGATCCTGCACTCTCTAGATGTGCACAGACAGCTCAGATTCTGTCTAGACAGGACTAAATCATTCAGAAAGTCTGATCAATTGCTGGTTAGCTTTGCTGCATGAGCAGAAGGCAAAGCCATCTCCAAGCAAACCATTTCCAAATGGATAGCACACTGCATCCATTTCTGCTACAAACAACATGGAAAGCTTCCCCCCAAGGGGGTCAGGACTCACTCCACCAGAGCAGCCTCCACATCTGCAGCTTTCCTCAGAGGAGTCCCCACCAGGGACATCCTTGAGTTTTCCCCCTGGACATCTATCTGTTCACACTTTTACCAAACATTACCACCTGCCTCCCTTCTCCAAATCCAAGGCAGGGTTTGCCTCTGCAGTCTTGCAGGACATCCTAGCCAACCCCCTAGTTTCCTTGACTGCTTCCACCTATTTCCTCAGCTTTGGGAATCAGCCCAAATGTGATGACTGCAACAGTGAAACATGAAGAACATAGTACAGTTGTGTACACTTACCATAAATGTAGATGTTCAAATGTATTCACTGTTGCAGTCCTGGTTTCCCTCCCTCCATCTCCCTTTCTTCTCTTTCCTTACAAGATACATATTTGTATTTACTTTCTCCTGGTGGGGTTCTTCCACCAGGACCTGGCTCCTACTTGGGGGCTCCTGGCAGGCTAGTGCAAGAAAACTGATGTAATGGTGTTGGCTGCCTTACTTTATACTACTGACGACCTGACGTCAGTCCTCAAGCTACAGCAACTGATGCAGAAATACTAAGCCTCTGGTATTTGGACCGGCCGAGGGCTACCCTGGCAGGGATAACCCAAATGTGATGACTGCAACAGTGAATACACTCAAACATCTACATTTATGGTAAGTGTACATAACTGTAATTTTTGCTTTAAGGCCCTAACTGCCATCCCTTGGTGGCTGTCATGAGCAGTTGCTTTAATGTAAGAGCCTACATTGTTCTCCCATTACCTGTGAATGTTTCCACATACACATATGCTACAGAGGGCTACCATCACTAACATGGTAAGACTAAGTTCATATCCCTTGTCCTGGCCAAGTTTGGCATCTGGCAAGCCTGTGCTTGCACAGTGGTGACTGGCCAACCAGAGGTACTACTTCTTCCACAAAAGATTGTGAACCAGAATCGACCACTCACTCTCATCCTCCCATGTCTGGATATTCCAATGCCCAAGCTGCAATTTTAACTAGGGCTGGTTAGGTCATAGGGAGGGTTTTATCCTGTTATGCCACAATGCATACACTGCTACAACTGACTTTTTGTCATCATCAAAGAGACAGACCCTGGTGCTGATTGCAGAATTCAGTGTTGCAGTCATGAGATCTGGGATCCCTGCCTGCAGGAACCTGACAGTTGTCCCATTGTTGAGAACTCTGTCTGCCCTTCCTGGTTTCAGCTGACTCTCTCCTACATATAATTCAAGGGTATGTGGTATAAGAAAGTTGTTGGGTGATGCCATTTTTAACCATTTTAGAAGTGCATGCTTGTACAAGTTTCATTGGTCATGCATGTCAGACTGTTTCCAGGGTTCCAGATAAGTATCCATTTGCTGAGATCTTTCTCTATATGCCATATTATTGATTGTAGATGTCAGATAATGAGTTTGGAAAGTTGAGTAACTGCCTTAATTGTGGGAAACAAATCCTAAACAAGGATTTAATTCCTATTATGTGTTCCATCTGTGCCATGAACATGATATGGACAGCTGTGTACATTGTACCAGATTCAACCTGAGGACAATCCAGAGTCAGACAGAATCCCTCTGTGAGTATTTGGCTCAAATGAAGCTGTGAGGTTAGTTCCACTCTACCATGACATCAGGCAAGGCCTTCACAGCCATTTGTCAAAAATAAACTCTTGGAAAAGTGCCCTAAGGCGATGCAGAGAAAAAACAACAGCAGCCTTTTGGGATCCAAGAGCTTCCCTAGGCCTGAGAGCACTAAGATTAAAAAAGTGCATTTGTAGCCTCCATATTTGAAGTCAGGTACTGCAAAAGTTCTGACGTTGCCTTTTGGGGGCTGCCATTCTGAGAGATACTGGCAGTTCTTCAAGGGCCAAAACTGAAATACTACTGGTTAGCCTAGAAGCCTCCCTGAAGGTGTCTGCAAATGATGCCCATATCATCATTAGCAAAGAGTGTGTTGGTAGCCCAGATCTACACGCCCATGAAGCAGTTAAGAAAGACTAGATACAGGTGTTGGGATTCTACCATTGACCTGAGGCCTCTAAGGTGGATATTTAAGTACTATTGAGGCCAAAGATGTTAAACCAAAATGGGTAACTGCAAACTTAATGGTTGAATAGCACCTCATTCCAGTCTTCTATTCAGGATGTGTCTCAGGACCATTTGCATCTGGTTCAGGATTTCATATATTTTTTGAAATCTAAGCAGCCTGCCCTGGAAAGTCTTTCAGTGTCTAGGGCCCCTTCTAAAAGGAAGAAAAATAAACTTACCTTTAGGGAGGATTCAGGCACCACCAATTCAGAAGAAGAAGATGAGCTGGCATATAAAACATGTTTCTCCCCCTCATCTTTTTTTCTGATGCTGAGGACTTGCTGCCTCCTGCTTCTCCACCAGATGACTACTCATTGGAGACACTCTCCACAAGATGAGGGATGCTTTCAAATGGGAGGCAAATAACTTTATGGGTCTGCCTGAACTGAAGCCACATGCTCTACCTCCAATTTTAGAGGTAGTGGAAAAGGTTTTCATCAATGCATCAGTGATTCTAGTTTTCTCCTTCCCAATTCCTAAGAAGTCTGACCATTTCTACAAGGTCTGCAATTTCCATAAGTTTCTGAACAAGAACCATTTAGTTGTTCCAGCTGTGATGTCATTGGATTCTAACAAAGGAACCTCTTCAGCAATATCCTGGAATCTTATTCCCAGTGACAGGGAGTACAGGGTGCTTGACTACTTTTTCATGAAAAAGCATGTCTGATACAACATCCTTAAAGGACTGCCAGACTCACATGTTGAAGTCTCTACTAGCTCAGCTGAAGTCTAAGACTGAGGAGCACAAAGACAAGGACCTGAAAAGGGAGATGCTTGATGTATGCAATCTTAGTACACAACTTAACAGATGCCCCCAACAACTACAGCTGTGATGCACCTAATAAATCATGCTGGGGCAGTAAATACTGGGAAAATGGATCATAGACATGCCTGGCATTTGATGGCAGGCATGAACGTACCATTAGACAGGATCCCATCTTTGAAATACCACCTGAAAAGGTAAGCATGCTGCCTGTAAAACTGATTTTTCATTCCATGCTTTTGAAGTATAGCAGAAACTAGCATTCCGAAGATTGGCTTCTTTACCCTACATAGGAAGAAGGCAAATCTTACAAGGTAAAGAGAGAATGCTACAAAATGACAAGAAGAGCAAAAGGATGACCTTTAAGCCCTCAGGACCATGGCATTCAGAAGGAGAAGCTATAAGTTGGTCAAGTTCTTCCCACCAACCTTCTCTGAAAATCATGCCCTAACACTTTATCTTCCTCTCTGTCTTCCTACCACTTGTCCTCCCATAAAATAAAAGTCCCCTTGGGAGTCTTTCTGAACCTGGAGAGGCAAATGTTGGCTTTGTGTTTGGGTCCTTGGTCTCTAGGTATGACTCTCCCAGATCCACTCGTGCACTAGCACCTTTGTACAAGTCATCTGGTTCAGAGAAGGCAAGGAAGCTCTGAAGGTAACATTGGCTGATGCTTCTGTTATACCACCAATGTCCTGCTATCCAAACAACTAAGAACCACCAAGAGATAGAAGAAGAAAGGAAGAGTTGTGGAAGTCAGGCCGACCATCATTATCTCAACAGACTAGAATTCCAGATGCCATGATTGTATTCAGCTTGTCATCTTCCTAATTTCTGGCACTGTCCTTCTCACCACAGCTATTTGTGTCCTCCCTTTCAACTTTGCAGATGTCCGGTTCCTTAGTCTTGACCCTTTTCCTAAGTCCTTTAGTTTACCCATCAGCCAGCTGTGCAGGACTAATTCAGAAGCCTTCATGATGTCCTACTGAACCATAAAAGCACTTCACTGCCATGCTATCCTGTAACCCAGTCAGTAAATTGGATCAGGATTGACAGATAACCAATACTGGTTCACAGACAGAAGTTGTCATGGCCCTGGAGATTTCTACCCTCTTGGAAGGCAACCGACCCTTTCTCCGAGTTCTCTTTATGACTTTACTGTCAGTTTGTTTAGGTTTACAGGAATGTGTTATTTACTGTTTATGTATTTGTTTATCAGAAAAGTCTGAGTGGGCAGAAAGCCCCTTTTGATGGAGACTTTGGGAGAAAAGCTCCACAGAAAAATAAAAAGTAAAATCTAAGATAAATAATGAAGTAAAATTTTAAAACAATTTGTACATCAAAGTTCAATAATTTCAATTTCACATAGAAGAGTAAAAGGTGCACGTGTTTTTTATACAGGAGTTCTCACATTTGGGTAGCAGTTTTTGATTTCTTGAGAGAAAATAATTTTACAATAAGCGTGTTGACTACAACCTTTTTTTTTGTCTTAACCCACTTACTTATTATCTTATCCAGTCTCTAGTTCTCCCCTTCATGTGTCTGGTGGACAAAGCCCAATTCACCTGCTTCCCTCCCTTCTCTCTACTTTAACCACCAAGGTGGTTTACCTCAGATTCTGACTCTGTCTTATCCCCATTATGATTTTGTGTTCCTCCTCCTTTTTGTTTTATGCCTTCTGTTATGTACATCATTATTCACCTCTCATGCATACTGAAATTTGCCCTTTCATTTTATAAATGTACACTTATAAACTATATCAACTGAAAATACCTTGAGTCAGTATCTTTTGAGTAAAGGTTTCATATTACCCAACATTATTTACTTGACAAAGTGATGCCCTTAATTTTAAAATAAATTCATCTCTCTCTCATGTATGTTTGTGTATGTATCAACAACACTGTGCACATTCTCCAAGGATTAACCTCAGAGCTAGGAAAGTAGACAACATTAATTTTACAGGAATGCAAGCCCCCATGTACTCCCCACAGCCCCCACTAGTTATGTATAATAACTCCCAAGATCACACTTTCCCCACTGACCTAGCATATTCCCATACCCCAGGGACTATTGATCTCACACACCTGTTGTCCAAAGCATGTTGACAGAACAGATGTACACATTACCACGTAATTTTTACTACACCCCCTTATACGGATATAGCACAATAAAAAGGCAGTACCTAATGTCGACTTCTTCAATTTCTACATACTAAAATCAGCAACACAACATCGACACCATTCTGCACTTGTTCTGAAGATTAATTTTGGAACAACCAAAGCAGACATCACTTTCAAAAGGCGTGAACCATCCACACTCCCTGCTAATTATATATGCAAAGTCTTAGATCGCACAGTTCCCACGTTTTTTTTTCAAGGTATACACTCCATTAATATTCAGGCATTGTCACAGCAGAGCTAGTCTGATATTTGAACTATACAGGTATGATGTAGTAGTTACTTTAAACTTTTTATTGCCTGGTGTTGTTATGTATCTCATTCTAAGTTAGAAAGGCATGAAACACAGTAAAACTAGACAAATGTATTAAGCTTTAATGTAGATGTTATGCTAACACAAAAACAGCATTATTTCTTCACTCAAGTGATGCTTTAAAACTTTGGCTTTTCTTTCAGCTATATTTCATTATTCTGTTCAGTGTAGGTACCATATTCTTTTACCTTTTTCCCTGTGTGTCACATACTTAATGCAGTGATGTTCAGAAGCATTGTGTGTTTTTCTCTTCAGCAGTTTCTGTGTGCTTGCATGAGTGTTTTTTGCTGTGATTTTGTTTATTTGTGTACAGCTTTATGAACTGTTTATCTGGCATGTACTGGCAACAAGCAGACAGCTTTTAAGGCTGGTTTCAAATCCTTGGGATAAAGAACTCAAAAGTCTCAGGGAAAGCACTGTGTGGATGCATATATTTTCAGAGTTTCTTTCTCCTGTAACACTTTTCTTTTTTGTCTGAAATCTGTCCTGTTTTTCAGGTTTAGTGTATTTAAATGCTTCTAAGTAAACAAAGGTCAAATGCTTGCCTTCTCTCTATGGGTTAATATGATCAATGCAAAGTGATGGCTAAATTAGCATCCTTCTGTGCTTGGTGTTTCTGGTGTTTTTAGTACCACACAGTTGGATTAATATCACTTTGTTTGGCATTCACTTTCCACTTACTGTTTCATACCCCAGTAACATCAGTAGCAGAATTCACATTTTTGCAAACATATCCAGCATAAATGACCACTCCAAATTGTTGTAAGACAATATGTTTGCAGTATTAGGTATGGTAACATTATTGTATTGTCATGTGTAAATTTAAATACTTTTTGCTCGCTGAACTTTAAAGTATGTCCTTTTCTGACAATATATTCTGTGTTTCTGTTTATTATACTGATTTATTTATAGTAACTCAGCAAAACAAATGGTTATGGGAACTGGAGTGGTGTTAAAGTAGTCTAAAATGTTCTAATTTTGTTAGAAGTTCATACTTTAAATTTTTTTTTAAGTTCAGCATCAGTTTCCAGTGTTGGAATCCCTTTTCACCATAAACCAGATTAGCATCTTGGGTTTGTACTGTAGTTGTGGGTCCCTCTATTAAAGTCTTGGCTTGGCACTTGAAATGCTGATTGCAGAAAAAACAAACAAAAAAAAGACTGAAAATGCAGAGAAGAGCAAATCTGAAAAATCACTCCTCTCCCTAAAACTTCTTTTTGTAGGGGGTAACCCACCCCCACACCTCCCCATCAGGGGAGGCAAACCCCACACCCTCCCAAACTTATATATCTCTATACCCTGGAGAAAAGAAAATATTCTGAGAAATGGCATCTCAGAGTTAGTATATGTAAGACTGTTCTTTTGGCCATTCAGTTTCTGTGTTTTGGGACTTGCTGTAGCAGGTCCTGACATTTTAAATGATTACCATATTAAGTGAGACAAACAAAACAAGGGTTAGTTGTGCTATATCATCACACCACTGTTAAAAGATTATGGGGTCTAGAGTAGTTCACCAAAATGCGATTTTAGTGATCACCTAAACATCGATCGCACTTCAGTGAAAACCGTTTCAGTGATTTTCTGAATTTACCAAGGGCAAAGAAATAGTTGGCCTACTACTCAACTTTACCCTATTTTCCACTGTAGAGCAGTCTCAGAATTGGTATATATAGTTAGGTGGGTTGTGGGGGGCAAAGCCCCCCACTTGGGTGGGTTCGATTTACTTACATATTGGTCTGTTGTGCTGCAGGGCAAGTATTTACTTGCCTTGGTAGATTCAGGGAGTCACTGAAACGATTTTTGCTAAAGTGCAGTCGACGTTTAGGTGTTCTCTGAAATTGCATTTCGGCAAACTTTTATAGACCCAATTGTGTTTTTCATTTACTGGTGCAGTGGATTAAAATAGATACTTTTGCTTTATTAGGCTTTTGAATACTGGCCAAAGCTCTTGCTGCCCCCATAGTGCCTTTTTTAGGCAAGGCTCAAAAGTCAAACTCACCTCCATAAACAGCACAAATAAAAAAAATGAGGGTTAAGCTACTCAACGCCAGGAGTTTAAATCTCAAAATGCACCCGCTCGAAGCACTCCTCAGTATGGAAAACGTTGACATCTATGCAATAACTGAAACCTGGTTCAAGGCACCCCAGCACTACCGATATACTGATATAGCACAATAAAAAGGCAGTACCTAATGGGCTACAACTCATACCACAAATTTCAGCCACAGAACATGGACCGAAACACAAAAGGAGGGGGTGTATCCATATTCATCAAGGATACCTACACCTCCAGGTTAGTGGCGCAGCATGATACCTCCGAGATCATTAATGTGCAACTAACATCAGGCAAATCTGCAATGCAAATTGTGGCCTGCTACAGATCACCCTCCATGACCCAGGACCACCACTCTGCCTTTCTAGAGACACCGGAAAACATGAAAGTCCTACCGAACACCCTGATATTGGGTGATTTCAATTACCCTACCATTAACTGGGAAAACTACTCAAGTACAAACTCCCAGGTCCAGCACTTCCTGGAATTTATCAACTCAAATGACCTGGATCAGCTGGTAAACTCCCCTACCAGAGGTGAAAATATTTTGGACCTGGTCATCACCAACATGAGTGACAAGTGTTCCACACCAGAGGTCAACCCGTCACTGGTTAGATCAGACCATAAACTAATCATTCTGGATGTCCACACCACACTACCACCTTCAACCAAGGAAACCACAGTGAAAACCTTTGCTATAGCAAACTTCACCTTACTTAAGACAGAGGTGGTAAGTTTCACAGCCCCCACAATAAATGATAACAGTGTCCAACATGCAGGAACCTTTACAAATGCACTCTATGAGCACCTACAAGGATGCATGGATCATGCCATCCCTAGCAAAACCAAGACTCACTCTCCTAAGAGAAGGAAACCAGTCTGGTGGTCCTCTGCCATAAACAGGCTATACAATAGAAGGAGGAAACTAGTTCAGAAAAAAAAGCAAATCCCAAGAAGGAAAGACATCCCTGATCAGTATCAGTAAGAAACTAAGGTCCCTCATAAAATCCTCCAAGGCTAACTTCAAAAGAAACATAGCCAAGGATTCGAAAGATAACCACAAAGCCTTCTTTAGCTGTGTCAAGAATTTAAGTGGCAACTCGCAGATATGCTCTGAGCTAGAGCAAAATGGCACAAAATATACTGAACTCACTGATATTGCCAACATCCTGGCAGATAGATTCAGTGCAAACTTCACCCCTCTCTCACCCTCAAAAGGGCCCACAACAATACCGGAAAAGTGTAGTGTCCCGGAAATCACAGACGCACAGGTGAAAACAGCCCTTTCAAAAGCCAAAAGCACAGCATCAATGGGGTCAGATGGTGTCCCAGGCTGTGTCTTGCACGAACTACAGAACAAACTAACCCCCCACCTAAACACACTGTTCAACCTCAGCCTCTCCACAGGCTACTTGCCCATAGAATGGCGCACAGCAACAGTTATTCTGCTCCACAAAGGAGGGGCCACAACTGACCCTGGTAACTATCACCCCATAAGCCTAACTAGCCTGGTCTGCAAGGCAATGGAGCGCATCATCATGGAATTCATTAACAAAGACAGTGGGAACCTCCAAACTCTTGATCCGACCCAGTTTGGCTTTGTTAAAGGCAGATCATGCCTACTAAACCTGGTTGACTTCTTCGAGACAGTCACCAAGGCCATAGTTGAGGGGAAGGTAGTTCACACAGCCTACCTTGACCTCGCCTAGGCTTTTGACACCATTCCCCACTCGGGAATTATAGAAAAACTCACCAGCCTGAACATAAACCCCGACGTCATGAGATGGGTTGCCAACTGGCTTACAGACAAAACTCACACGGTAAGAATAGCGAGCTCCAGGTCCGACTCTAAACCAGTCACAAGTGGTGTAACACAAGGCTCGGTCCTGGGACCCCTACTGTTCAGCATAAACTTCTCAGAAGTACAGGCAAACATATGAGGACTATGGCTAACCAAGTTCGCTGATGACTGCAAACGGGGAGCCATAATTGACTCTCCAGCTGACATGGACATTCTCCAAAAGGACTTTACTGAGACGGACACCTGGTGTCAAAGTCATGGTCTCAAGCTAAATGCCAAAAAATGCATAGTCATCCTGTTTAGGAAAAACAAAACACCCATGAATTACCACATAGCTGGCAGCCCCCTTAATACAGAAAAGGTAATAAGAGATCTGGGGACCCAGGTAGATAGTAATCTCTCCTTTGACAATCATATTGCCAAAGTAATTAGGAAATCCTTCTATTTAGCCCATCTAATTACTAAAGGGTTTGCATCTAGAAATAAAGAGGTTATAGTGCCCCTCTACTCGTTACTCATCAGACCCATCATAGAGTACAATGCCCCATTTGGGATTTACCTCACATGACACTTCCAACAGCTGGAAAGACCACAAAAGTACCTCACCAAGAGTATTACTGGTCTCAAACATATATCCTATGCAGCCCAACTGGAAAAACTCCAGCTGTACTCAGTGGCATATCACTTACTCAGGGGTGATCTCTGCCTGACTTATAAAGCCATGTCCAACTCGGAATTGATGGACATGCTCCACCTAAAGAAATCCAAGTCACTGCGAGCCACGTGCTCTAGTGAGCTAAACCTCACCACAACAATAACTAGAACATGCTGGAGGGATAGCTTCCTGTCACAGAGACTCCCCATGCTTTGGAACAAAATTCCTAACTACATTAGGCAGAGCCCCTCACTAACACTCTTCTAGAGAAACCTTGACGAGTATATGGGTAACAGAAAATACACCCCTGGGATCACATCATTTGCTCTTCTTGACAGAGGGTCAGTTAATTAATGGGGCAGCAGAAGCTGACACACTCTGGCTAGGCTTATAAATGCCCTCGGGCAGATAGTCTAGTACCCACCTATGAACCTATTATATTATTAATTATTACACATATTGGTACAGAGAGTAGTAATTCCAGTTCTTATTAAAGGCAAATATGTTGTTTCTGTCCTGTTTACTGCTAGGTCATGATAATACAGATACATGTAGTTTGGCTAAACAGAAACTTAGTAACAATAAAGGCAATGCTGAAAAAAATCTGTGAGGAAGTGAAACAGCTAGAACTAAAACTCTCATTAAAGCATTCCCAAAAGCCTCTCTGTCATTGAACTTTACATTCAAATCTTGTAGTTCACACTGAGAATATACCGAACAACAGACCTTCCTCACCTTCCAGTAATAAGTATATGTGGCGGCACCATTATAATGAAAAGGGGACGATATCTGTAAATTTGGTAATGTGCTCCAAGCTTACAGCCATGTTACAAAAGGAGTTAAATACAATGCATAACTAGTATAACAACAGAGGTCATACCACTCAAATTTTTGCTTTAGCATCCTGGACAAAGGTACAAAATCAATGACAGTCTAAGTATTACTTGTATTTACTGAGAAAGTTAGAAGAATAACAGGTTTTTCAATTATATGCATTTTCTGAACAGTAAGTAGTATGAAACTGATGTCTGATGTTACTGACTGACTGTCATCCTCACAGATTTACCAGAAAAACAAACATTTTATGAGGGAAAGGGCAAAAATAACAGACAAATTAGGGATGGTCTCAAAATTCTGGACACTTGACAGGTATAACTAGGTTAACACTAAAAAAGTAGCATTTTTATATTTGAAACAAAAAAGTTGTTGATATTTGACAAGACAAATGGATAGCCACTGAGGATGGACTGCTAGATTAGAGACTTCAGTTTGACCAAAATGTGTCCATACTAACCTACAAAGCTTATGGATTTGTCTGTATGATATTCTAAGCTGTTTTTATTAATAAATCTTTTTACTAGAAAACTTAATTTGCAAATGATGTTTAAAGACCAGGGTTAGGGTTGGAGAAGCCTTTCAGTCAATTTAAGAGGAAGAGTATGTTTAACCCTCCACTGCACCCCACTGATGTCCTTCATGGATGCATCTGCAGTCATAACAACTGGGTTGTCCTGTCGTCAGGCAGCCCTTCAGTCGGCCGGATTCCAAAGTCCGGGTCCGATGTCGCACTCCACCCGGCGTCATCTCTGTTGGGTATAAAAGCATCAGCCGACGCCATTTTCCTCAGTCTTTCTTGCCGGCAGAAGCTGTTCGCAAGTGCCGGTCGGTCGGATCCAGAGATTACTTCTACCGATACTATACTAAGACTTCTAAAAAGCTAAACCGCTGGGGACTTCTTTCTTGCTGCAGCCGATGTCAGAAAAGTTAACAATTGTTTAACCTGTGGGAAACAAATACCTCATAAAGATTTCCACTCTTACTGTCTGCCTTGTTTAGGCCCAGCCCACGATGTAGCAGCCTGTTCGCCTGTGCTTCTTTCAACCGGTTTGCAGAACAGTTTTCGGTTCTGATTTTGCGTACATATGCCCGCCGGATCTCCGACTACCCAATCTACCAAAAACGCAAAGATAAAGACTGACACTGGGTCGTCCGCGGTTTTCGCCGAAACCATGTGGTTAACCGCGAAAGTGTTCGGGCGGCGGAACCGGAGAAAACTGATCAAAGTACAGCTGAACCTATTCCTACAACTGAGGCCCCTGCTACAACTCTTGAATCGACCTCAGAAATTTTACCCACTACGGTGGTTGACTTATCAGACACCATCCCTGATGTCTCTCGTGGTGCTGCTAGGCCTCCAGCAGCCATGTCCATTAAGGCCTCCGCCAGGGCTAAAGCAGCCAAGACTACTAAGACAGTGCCTGTTAAACCCCCACATCCAGGCCTCTTCTAGTTCTCAAATGCTTACTTTGGCAGAAGATTTAATTTCTTTAATTAGAGGATCTCAATCTCACCCAGACAGGGCCTCTCAGCCCCCAGAGAAGAGACCTAGGGCAGAGCCCTGAGCCCAGTGTCTCTGATGATTCTGCTGATGAATCAGACATAACTGACCAGCCAGAGGCTCCCTTCTCCAATTTTGAAGATTCTTATGCTGAAGAATCCATTCCAGCTGCTTCCCCACCAGAAGAATTCTCCTTTGGGGAAACCTTGCATGCCATGCGAGAACAGTTCCAATGGCAGCAACAGGATTTTCAGACTCCAGAATAAGACTTAGGACCTTTCTGCACCTCCCACAGCACAGGCCCTTAGCTATACCTCCTGTTCTCTCTGTGGTGGATGATGCTTTCAATGATGTTTGCTCCGCTCCAGATTCTTACCCCCAGCCCCCCCCAAACCCAGACAGATTTTACAGGGTGCCAGATACTCATCACCACCTTTACAAGGCCCCACTTGCAGACCCAGAAACTATATCCCAGGGTCCCAGACCATAGCTAAAAACGCTATTCCTTGTGAAAGGGAAGCAAGGGCATTAGCCAGATGGGGTAAAGAGGTCTAGGCTTGAGCTAGTCTCTCAGCTAGAGCTTTAAACTGTCAGTTTCACATGATACAATACCAAGAGTTTATGCTTGATCAGTTAACTAAAAACTAACCACTGATGAATCTCTTGATAAGAAATATGTATTAGAGATGGTAAATAACATACAACAGGTTAGCAACCATTCCTTAAAATGTGGCTATGATGCACTGGAGGCTTCATTTAGATCAGCCATGACAGGCACAGTGATAAGAAGGCATGCATGGCTAAAGGAACAAGCTTTACGGATCATGTTAAAGCTAAGTTGCTAGATGCTCCTATGGACAAGACAAGTTTGTTTGGTACACCTGCCCAGCAGGTTATGAAGAAAATGGAAGAAAAGGCAAAATCTGTTCAAACTGTTAAAGATTTCTTGCAGGTTCAACCCCAAGGTTTAGCAGGAACTGGCCTGCCAAAATTGGTCCTTTCCTGACTCCACAAAATTTCAAAGGGGCAGGAATAGACGTTCCAGAGGCAGAAACCAATCCAGAGGAGGTGCCTACAGAGGACGACAGTGGCAAGGTAACAACAGAGGCACAGACACAGCCACTGCCACTACATCAGCACAACCACAGTGACTTAACCCTATATCCGCCTACCAGGGAACAAATAGCAGCTCCTCTAGGCGGAAAGTTAACCTTATTTTCAAAGAACTGGCACTACATAACAAAAGACAAGTGGATTTTACAAACCATAGATCAAGGTTACGGTTTCACTTCCACACTTTACCAGTCAAAGGAATGCCAAATCTACCTCCAAATCAAAAACAGAGGCTCTACGCAGATAATGGAGTTAGCAAACATGAGAGCTGTGGAAAGAGTGCCAACAGCAGAGCAAGGAAAGGGGTTCTATTCCAGACTATTCCTAGTTCCAAGAAAGGAAAAAGTTGGAGACCAATTCTCGACCTGTCCACCTTAAATACATACATCATTGTCCCAAAATTCAAAATGCTGACCCTACAGCAACTTCTTCCCATGCTGGGCAAGGAGTCTTGGCTGGTAACTCTAGATCTCAAGGAGGCATACCTGCACGTCCCCCGACCAATCTGCAGAAGATACCTCAGATTTCTTGCAGGATCAGAGCACTATCAATTCTCAGCATTGCCCTTTGGCTTATCTAGAGTATTCACAAAATGCCTGGCATCAGTAATCAACCATTGCAGACTACAGGGAATTCAAATTTACCCATACCTGGACGACTGCCTGCTACAAAGCAAGCTGACAACAGATTTACAAAGGGTCATTTACTTGCTACAAGCACTGGGATACACAGTCAATTTACAAAAGTCAAGGCTGATACCATCCCAAACAAGGACATTCTTGAATTGGACACAGTAAAACAAATGGCATTCCTGACTACAGAAAAAAAAAAAAGAACTTCCTCTTTACTTCTTGGCACTAACAAAACTGAACAAGTTAACAGCAAGAAAAGTACTGCAGGCCTTGGGCTTCATGGCATCATGCATAATCTTGGTTCCATTTGCCAGACTACATATGAGAAAACTACAGTGGTACCTAAAGAATTTATGGTCCCAACACAGACACAGTCTAGAAACAGAAATCCCACTAATTCCATGCTTAAAACAGGAGTTCCTATGGTGGGCTCAGGCATGCCAGTCAAACCCAGGCCTACCCTTTCGCAGATGTCAAGCAAGCCAGACCATCACAACAGACGCTTCAGACCTAGGATGGGGGCCACATGCTGGACAAATGCGTGCAAGGATTGTGGACACAGGATCAACTTCACCTGCACATCAACCTAAAAGAAATGCTGGCAGTAAAACTGGCAATCCAAAAGTTCAAACCATTTCTCAAAGAGGGCCAGTTGATGATAAGGACAGACAACACCACAGTCATGTGGTACATCAACAAACAGGGAGGCACTCATTCATACCCCTATGCAGAATGACCTTGGAGCTGTGGACCCTGGCACTCAGCTACAACATCCAGTTACAGGCAATATTTGTACCGGGAAAGACAATACTCTAGCAGAACCAATGGAAGCTGGACATCTTCAAGACCATCTCAAAGAAATGGGGAATGCCACAGATAGACCTATTCGCATCACCTCTCAATCACCAGCTCAAAAAATTCTGCACAAGGACATTCCACCCACTAGCATGGAAAGTGGATTCGCTCTCCTTCAACTGGAAAGGCCTAACAGCATATGCATTCCCACCTCTTCCTTTGATACACAAGGTACTACTAAAAATCAAGGAAGAACGTCCAAGGATAATCCTGATAGCTCCAAACTGGCCAAGACAACACTGGTACCCACTACTGAGGAGCATGTCTCTGAACAATATGTGCCTGATGCCTTTGATGTTAACTCAGAACAACTACAGCATCATACATCCAAACCTAAAACGTTGCAACTGACTGCATGGAACATCACATAGCAGCAGCTAATCCAGAACTTTCCCAAAGAGTTAAAGACATTATTCTTGAAACGCAGACCTTCAACAAGAAGGAACTATGCTGGAAAATGGAAAAGGTTTGTCATTTAAGAGGAAAAGATGTGTCAAACATAGATATGCCTAACATTCTGGAGTATCTGGCGAACTTCTTCTTTCAGGCCTGTCCTACTCCTCCATCAAGATACATGCATCAGCTATTTCAGCAGAATACAGCTTTGATCCACCTGTTTTTTTGATCAGGCAGTTCCTCAGAGGAATCAAGAATGTAAAACCTCCAAGGAAACCACCATTACCAGCTTGGGATTTAAACTTTGTGCTGGAAAAGTTGACACTATCACCCTTTGAACCAGCAGCAACAGCAGACCTACAACACCTGTCATGGAAAACTGCTTTCCTACTGGCAATTACTTCAGCAAGAGGGTTTCAGAACTACAGGCCTTAATGGCAGTGCAACCCTTCCTAATCTTCCACCAAGATAGAGTGTCCATGAGGACTAATCCTACATTTATGCCCAAGGTGGTATCCAGAGTGTCTTTAAACCAGGCAATCCACCTACCTCCCACGGAAAGAATACTGCATACCTTGGATGTACATAGACAGCTACGCTACTACTTGGACAGAACAAAAATAGCAGAAAGACTGACCAACTTTTGTAGCCTATGCAACAGGAAGGGAAGGAAAAGCTATTTCCAAACAGACAATCTCCAAATGGATAGGAAATTGCATACGATTCTGTTACTCCTTCCATGGAAAACCAATTCCACAGAACATAAGACCTCATTCTACAAGGGCAACAGCCACTACCACAGCCTTCTTACGAGGAGTGGCAACAAAGACATTATTGAGGCTACTTGGACCTCCGTGCATACATTTGCCAAGCATTATAATTTGCCTCTATATTCCAGATCCCGAGCAGGGTTTGCCACTGCTGGATCCTAAACACACCATAATCTACTTTTATCCTCCTCCCTAGTTGGCTATGGTATTCTACCTTATGACTGCAGATGCATCCATGAAGGACATAGTACAGTTTTGTACCTACCATAAATGTAGATGTCCGAACTGGATAGCATCTGCAGTCAGGATTACCCTCCTCCTTCCCTCTGTGGTACTCCTAGGTGTTTACCCTCCTAATAGCTAGCTATTTTTATGGTGTATTTGTTTGTATATATGTACATACATGCTTATTGTTGTGTTTACCTCTATCTATTTGGAAACATTGGCATCTATCCAAATTTTAGCCTGCAAGAGGGCTACTGGCATCTGGGGCTGATGCTTTTATACCGAAGACCAACAGAGAGATGACGGGTGGAGTGGCGACATCAAGCCCGAAGCCGGACCCTTTGGAATCCGCGGCCGACTGAAGGGCTGCCTGACAACAGGACAACCCAGTTGTTATGACTGCAGATGCTATCCAGTTCGGACATCTACATTTATGGTAGGTACAAAACTGTACTTTGCCAGTTTTTAGAATGTATGTACACAAGAAATATGCGGTACATTTAATCAACACACAAGGAAGGTATTCATCTTGACTGGGGATGAGTTGGCACTATTAAAGGAGCTTAGGGGTAATGAGTCATTGCGGATCATGAAGCCTGTTAAAGGGGGCAGGATGGTCATAGTGGAGAAGAATGATTATAATTGTTTTATTACTTCATTATTACATGTCACATAGAAATGTGAAGTAGATTCCAAAAACAAAATTTTCATTGCACATTGGAAAATACAGTTATTTTTAGAAGATTCATTTGTTTCAAGGAACAACAAATGAAGAAATCTACAATTTTCTGATAAATGACCACCTTTTAATTACTACTGTCCTCAAAGATCACAAAAACGTTAACAACCTCCCTTACCGACTGGTTTTTGGCTGCTCACAATAGTTCCACTTATCCACTGGGTATGTTTGTGGACAGGTTATTGAAGGCACTTTCAGTCCAATCGAACACCTCCTAAGGGATTCATGGGATTTTTTGTCAAAAATTAAGCAAGACCACTATACCAAGAACTGTAGTTTCTCCACCATAGATGTGGTAGATTTATTTTCATCAATTCCACACAACAATGAGGGTTTGGAATTATTTCAGGAAGCAATTTTTGTGCTGACATCTTTAAATAGTATTCTGGTTAATTTTGCGATTGAAGTTATAGAAGTCATCCTCTGTAATAACTTCATCACATCTGGCGAAGAGTTTTCAGAAAGGTAAAAGGTGTTGTGATGGGCACTAACTGTGCTCCTGTGTATGCCAACTTAGCTGTGTTTTCCTGGAGAAGAAAAACACATTCAGCTCTAGATTTAGTAAACATTTGATTCTATACTTATGTCATTTAGATGACATTTTCATCCTATAGAAAGGGAAAGAAAGTGTAAGAGAAGATTTCACCTGTTACATAAACAATATTTGTTCATTTTTCAAAATTAGGCATACACATTAACTATTTGGATGTGACTATTTACAAAGATCAAAGTAATGAATGTTTCTGTTTTAAAATGTACAGAAAACCAACATTTTCAAACAGTTTCTTGTTTTTCAAAAGTTGACACCCAAAATATACTAAGAAAAACATTATTAAGGGGCAACTGATATGAGCAGCTAGAATGTCTTCTCACAATTTCATCAATTTACTACAGATGTTTCAGGATAGACGATACCTCACAGGAACTGGTTTACACAATCGGGGAGGAAGTCCCAGAAGGTTGGGGCATTAGGTGTAAGCTACTGTTAGGTAGTAACTTGGGGATTACAAATACAGCATTTAAAGAAGGTAGTATTGCTTTTACCATCTCCATGGTGGTACACTATGGGGACTTCAGTAATGACATAAAAGACATCCTGACAAAGAATTGGGTCATGTTTAAGAGTAACAGTGAATTTTTAAAACTACCTTTGTTTGTAAAATGGGATACAATTTAAAATACGTATTAGAACATCCTGTTTTGGCAATCAACACAAGGACTACTAAACATGGTGCATGCAAATATTATAAGTTTATTTTACAAGAACAATGGGCGATTATAGGTAACCCGCTACAACAGATCAGATTAGTAGTGGGGAATTGTGCTAGTAGGGGTTTAGTCTAAGTAGCAATCTACTAGGGTTGTGGGCATTTTTATTTAGGAAAGACAGACAGACCACTACATAAGCACTATATAAGCACATCTACATATGTATGCCATAGATAATAAGAACCTGAACAATGCATTTTATAAGCACACCCTGCTTTGCCCCCAGTGCACTACATTTCTGTTCGGGATAGTGGAGTTAGTGAGGAGAGACAACAGGCGTGTTTTTTGGGAGAATAACATTGAGAGAAATGAACTCCAGTGGCAATTAAGATTAAATGCCACAATGCTTCCTGATATTAATGAGAACATATTGATAGCACCCATTTTAAAAAAGAAAGCTTTGGATTTATAAACATATTTTTCATTTTTATTTTTTATAAGTCACATTACAGTTTCCTATAAGAAGTGTGTACATTTATTATACAAGTTTGTGATTTCACTGTGTTTGTTTAGTAAAAGTGTTTTAACTGGAAGGTTTTTAATTAGGGTCATATGGTCAATACTTTTGATTATATAAGGAGCACTTTGAAAGAGTTTTAACGGTTCTGAAGAAGTCCCATGAAAATAGGGACAAAACTGCTTGACCGTTTATTCTGTGTTGCAGTATTAAAATGTATTTAATTTTGAAGTTGCATGGTCGACTTTTTATTGCCACTGTTAGAGGTAGCCACTATGTGAGCCTTTTAGTTTTCCTGGTTACAGTTTGTGGCTGCATGGACACATGCTGGTGTCTATTCATAAACCTTACTAATCCATCTAAAAGAAAGTACTTCTTTCTACAGCTTTAAATTTCACACTTAACCAGATAAGGTCCAAAGATTCCCATGGATGAATATACAGGAATTATAAAACAATGCATATGCAGATTTTGGTGACATACAGTCTGCCAAAGGTGAACTGCTTCTTGTCTTTATAGCATTGCAAGATCTGGTCCTGACTAAAAGTGTGTTATCTCCAGCACAGACCATGCAGGGTGCACTGTAGAACTAGTAAGTTCTTACCAAAAGTCAGCATTAGCAACTACAACATAAGGAACAGATTTATTACAAAACTGCTCAGACTTTGGGACAACATCCTACTAACATTAAAGAAAGCAGTTTTATACCCAGCTTCACAAAGATATTTAACATGTATATGGCTACTAAGGAATTCATAGGGAAATAGCAGTCAGGCTTCTTAAAGGGAAGTAGGTTTTAAGCTGCTGGCTGACTAAATGTACAGATGAATGCTAGCTAGGAACAGTCACTGAATCCTCAAATGACTTTGCCTTCTTGCATGAAGGTTTGTCACAAAAAAATAATTGGTGCGAAAATCATTGACTGAAACTAAATGCCAATAAGTGCATTACTGTATCCTTTGGGAAGTCATCTACCTCAGGGCACTACTGCATCAACAATACACCCCTAACACCTGAGCCAGCTGTTTGATATTTGGGAATGTATGTGGACAGTGACTAAACTTTTGACCAGCATGTGTTCATTGTTGTAAGAAATCCCCTCTATATTGCACAGCTTATCAACAAAGGGATTGTGTTTAGATTGCGGGATGTCATTCTTCCTCTTTACTCAGCTGTCATTAGGCCAGTCATTGAATATAATACCTCCTTTGGCATGTATCTCTCCAAACACATGCAACAACTGGAACACCCACAGAGATACCTTATGAAAAGAATACAAGGCCTAAACAACATGTCTTACATGGACCGTTCCAAAGCCGTCACTGTATTCAGTTTCCTGCAGACTGCTAGGAAGTGACCTGTGTCTCCTGTACAAGACATCCTCTGACCCAATACTGATGAATTTATTGCATATTAGCAATTGAAATGGCATCAGAAATACTAGGTCTGGGGATCTAAATGTCTTTTACAACATTAATAGAATGTTTTATATGGACAGGTAAGTATATTTGAAGGAGGGAGACGCTGATCTGGAACATACTCCTCATCCACATAAAACAAAAGTCATTCCTGTCCATATTTAAACACAACTTAGATCTCTGGATGGGAAACAGAAAATGTATGCCAGGACTGCCCCTAGTACTACTAGTGGACAGAGGCAGCTCCTAAATGCTTTATCCCATGCATAGGTCCCCTCAAATTATCTATGGTATAATCCCAGTTATTCTCATTAGGGATGATATATATAATTATCGACAGTGTAATGGATAAGGCCAATGTATAACCAAATGGGATATGTTAATTCAAGCACAGAAAGGGAAATTGGCTAGGCTTGAAATGGACTGCAAGGGCAGCTAACTTTGTACATACCTATGGACCTATTACAAAAAAACAGCTTGCGAACCTGTAAACCTCTGAGCAGTCTAACTATCCTGACAACAGCTGTACATGTACCTAGAAAGAAAATCCCAGAATAGAATATGCAGGGCAGTCACATCCCTTGAAGCAAACCTCTTCTGGAGATGCAGT